>NW_008703570.1:11864355-11902484 GCF_000326865.2 Helobdella robusta
TATATATATAACATAACTATATATATATATATATATATGCTAATTATTATTATAAACTATGCATACATTAGATATAATCTAATGTATGCATAGTTTATAATAAAAAATTTATAATATATAATAATAATAATTTATTGTTGGTAACAGACCATAATTTTTACAATATTCTATAAATTCTTTTCTAGTATTCTATAAATTCTAGAATTTATAGAATATTGTAAAAATAATAATTTATTATGTATACTAGTTGAATATATAGATATAATAATTATATATATTCATATTAGACTAAGTCTGTCAGAAATGAAATTATTGATGAAAATCATAGCATGTTTTGGATTTATTAGCTTCATGTTTAATTTTTCTAACGGTAGACTGTAATTTATTGTCAAGTTTCTTAAGTTCAAAACCAAAATTTTTATTTATTATAAGCATGATAGAATAAAAATGTTTTTTTTGGTATTCCTATACCACCATCTTCGATATTAGAATATATTTTATTGCGCCTATTATATATATGTTTCTTATATTATATAAGAAACACAACCAAATTGTTTCATCATTTATCATGTTATATGTCATGTATATGTTTCATTGCTACTTGTTAAATTTTTGGTAAAGAAGATTTTTACTCAGATTTTAGTTTGAAACAATTTTTCTTTTCTTTCTTACACAAAACTTTAGTTGCTTTTCACCAGATTAAACATTCAATCTATTATCTCTAAAATATTTATTAATTATTAAAATGAAAAATGCAAAACTGGTATATGATGTATTCGTTAAGGTATAATTTGTTGGCTGGTTAGTAAGAAAGTATTTGTTTATTGTTCAGTTAAATTTCAAGTCCTGAGAATTTATTGCTAACAACAATACAGATACTGACTATGACCATGTTGTTGCTGAGGGAGTGCTTAGTAATAATACTCATTCATTATCAAAAATCTTATGTTACATAGCAATTTATGTGTGTAATCAATTTATAATTTTATATCAACTGAAAGTGTGATGTTATTTTATAACTTTTCATGTTTATTTGAATTCAAATATTTCTTTCATCTTTTTTCCATGAAAATTATCAACTTTTTTTTTCAAAGAACAACGTTTAAAAATTTGTCATTAGCAGCTTATTAAAGAAATGACTGATATGTTTAACCTTTGAACAGTTATTTTATTTACTGATATCAGGTGTCTAAAGTTCAAGCACAAAAATGTCAGACTTTGAAAAAGTTAAATCTAAACTGGCCACTTACAAGCAAGAACATCTTTTGAGATTTTGGGATCATTTGGATTCGGATCAAAAAGAAAAATTATTGAAACAAATCAACGCTCTTAATTTAGCTTACATAAATGGATGCATACAAGAATGTCTTGAAAGTCTTCAGCGTGAAACTCGTTGCAATGATGATGACATGCAACCTGTCCCTGACTCTGTGCTGGGCAGAGTCTCTCAAATTGAACCTGACATTTTGAAAGAGTATAGAAAAGAAGGTGACAGCATCTAATTTTTATCTAGCTTTCTTTTATTTACAACAGTTTTTGTGATGATTTATATATTGCCATGTCATCACCAGGTTTAAAGAAGATAAGTGAGGGGAAGGTTGGTCTGTTATTGTTGGCTGGAGGTCAAGGAACGAGGTTAGGTGTTTCCTATCCTAAGGGAATGTACAATGTTGGACTGCCATCAAACAAAACGTTGTATCAGCTGATGGGTGAAAGATTGTGGAGACTACAAGAGTTAGCAGCTGAGGTTAATGGAGGGAAACCAGCCATCATTCCATGGTTGGTCATTTTTTTCGAACTTGCTGTTTTTTTAATTTTGATGATGAAAAATATACGTTATTCTCAGTATATAATTAATTAATTATCTATTATAATATTATATAATAAACATTTAGTCAAGTTATACGGGTTGAATGAGCACTGTAAGATGCAATTGAGATAATTGGAGTTAATATGAAATGAAGAATTGAACTAACTAGGTACATAATGACAAGTGAATCAACAAGACAACAGACAGAAGAATTCTTTGAACAGCATAATTTTTTTGGACTGGATAGACAAAACATAATATATTTTGAACAAGGTCCTCTATTAATTTAATTTATTTCATCTCATTTTTTGGTTAAATATAGCTAATCTCGTGTTATTCAAATATGAAGTTTACAATTATATGTTTTCAATTAATTAATTAATTTATTATTTTATAAAAGACTAGAATCAAAAACTTTAAACACAAAAGGTTACATGCCTTGCGTTGATTTTGATGGAAAGATCTTAATGGACTCAACTTCAAGTATTGCCAGGGCACCAGGTTACATTTATCCGTTCATTCTTCATTCATTCATTTATTCATTTATTCATTTATTCATTCGTTCATTCATTCATTTATTCATACATTCATTCATTCTTCCATTCGTTCGTTTATTCATTCATTCATTCATTCACTCATTCCATTCATTCATTCATTTTTTCATCCATTCATTCATTCACTTAATTATTCACTTAATCAATCGTTAATTCATATTTTATTTCTTAATTGTTGACAGTAAATATAATGTTCAATTAGAATATTAATATATTCTGTCTTTAAGGTTGTACAAGCTATACACAGTCAACGCAATACAAAAATAATTAGAAAAAGCTGTATTAGAAGTTTGTCTGTATATGCATGAACATGAACACATGTAGTTTATCTTGCATAAGTTTACTAGGAGTTTATTAACGGTAGAGGTGAGTTGATGCGTATTTCTCATTCCGCCCCACTATGCCCAGATGGTAATGGCGGATTGTACAGTTCACTCAGAAGAAACAGAATAATTGAAGACTTCAGAAGACGAGGTGTTGAATGCTTACATGCATACTGCGTTGACAACATCCTTGTCAAAGTGGCCGATCCTACCTTCATTGGGTTCTGTACCTCAAAGAATGCCGGCTGTGGCGTCAAGGTCATTGATAGTCCATGTTGTTTTTATAGTTTGCTGTGTTTGTTTTTGATATTGTCGAGAGTTTACATTGTGATATGTAATGTATTTTTTTACTTTCACTGACCGTTTAAAAAAAATTTTTCAATGTATGATTGTAAGTTTCATTTTTTCTCTTGCAGTAAGAAAAAATATAAAAATATTGTTTCCAATTAAATAAAAAATTTCAGAAACACTTGCAAATGTTGATCTCTCAATGGTATATCTATGATAACGAGGTATGTGTTGGTTCAAACGCAATTACATAACAGGTAGTTGAGAAGACCGATTCCACGGAACCGGTCGGTGTGATATGCAAGTACAAAAATAAGTACCACGTTATGGAGTACAGTGAGATATCGACGAAGGCGTCAGAGATGAGAGTAAGTGACGGGAGTAATCGCTTGGTGTACAACGCCGGCGGCATCGCTAACCATTTCTTCACTGTCGATTTCCTCGAGAATGTTATTAGGTCTGCTGGTTTTACGTTATCTTCTGATGATCTCTTAGATTTATTCATGCTTTTTCTGCTTTGTTCTTTATTATACATTTTCAATTGATGCAGTTTAAAGGTAGTATATTATTACTTAACAAATGACGTAATGAAGGCCAAATTTGATATGAAAATTTACTACATAAAAATGAGATTTAATTAAGTTAGAATTATTAACTCATTAAAATAATATAAGGTAGATTATGATGCTTGTTTAACGACTTCACAGCCAGGATGACAAACTGCACCACCATGTAGCCAAGAAGAAGATTCCTCATGTTGATGAAGCAGGAAATTTCGTCAGTCCCAAAACACCGAATGGAATAAAGATGGAAAAATTTATTTTTGATGTCTTCCAGTTCACAAAGTTTGAACTTTTGTTAAATATTTTTCATTGTTTTCAAAATTATAAAGGCTTGCATGAAAAATTGAGATCTTTCAATTTAACTATCTTACCGCATTAACAACAAAACAGCGACTTCGCAGTGTGGGAAGTCATTAGATCGGACGAGTTCTCACCACTGAAGAATGCCGACTCAGCTGGTGTTGACTGTCCAACGACTTGCAGAGAATCTGTGTTCCAACTGCACAGGAAATGGATTGAAGCTGCCGGCGGTAAACTTATTTCCTGCAATCAATCCTCGCTTTCAAACCAGGAAGATGACAATGAAGCAAGGTTTCATGAAGTTTCATCGTTCTTTCTTTGCTCTGCACTTTCAAGTACAACTAAGATAAATTAATTCGCGTGTTGCAATACGTTGTAGTTTTCTCAACTTCGATGTCGTTTATTAATGATTCCAGGAAATCAGAGCCGCAGAAAGCTGGTAACTTGATATGTGAAGTCTCTCCCCTGGCCAGTTATGAAGGAGAGGTAGAAGCAGCTTATTCTTATATTTTATTTGATATTTTTCAATAAATTGTCATTTGTTTATTTAAGTATTCTGTAAACCCCTGTAATCGTAAAAAACAGCGTTTAATATTTAATTAAAATACCTTTCAAGAATCTTGAGGACTACGTAAAGGGCAAGGAGCTCACTGCACCTCTTCTCATAAACCCCAAGACTGAGACCGCAATGAAACTGCATAATTGATGATGACCATGATGCCAGACAGCAGGCACGCTGAAGTCCTACATATTGTTTTGCTCATAATTCCATGACTTAATTCATTTGTCTTTTTTGTTTCAAAATTTAAACTAAATTTTCATCATACTTATAATTAAAACTCTTTTCGTTACTCGGTTACAATTAGTCGAATATGCAATATACTCCTCCTACTTTCATCAGACTAGCAAAACAACCTACATAACACTCCGCTTTCGTAGTTAGTAATTAAAAGCAGTACACGTTTCATGTCGCCTACATATTGTTAACTGTTACGTGCCAGTTAATTTGTTTTATGCCATGTTAATAATTTAAAGTGTTAATTGCTGACTTGAAGACTTCAGTTATTATTCTGACGCAAGACTTATTTCGTCATTTATAAATATAATGTGTGAACACAAACATCCGTCAATTGAATTTTTATTGAAAATTCATAGTTATTACCTAGATTCAAGAAAACAAAAAAAAAATAGTGAGATAAAAAAAAACAAGATAAATAAAATTTAACTGTAAAAGCTATAACAAATAAATTTTTTTTTTATAATTTAACAAAATAAAGTGTAAAAATATCAACTGACAACTTAATAAAACCCAATAAAATAAACAAAGCCATCAGACAACAGAAAGTCATTAGATGTGTATTAATAATTTCGCTGCATCTCTGGTCATGAAGAACGCTTAGGGTAGCGTATAAAATTTAAGCTGCCTTTCCTGGATCTTCTTTCAGTGGCAGTGTGAGGTTGAAGACAAACTGCAAATAAATATAATTAGAAATCACAACATTTAAAAAACTACGGAGAAAATATATATGACTTTAAATACCTTTTTATCAGTTGTATCAGGATCAACACAGAAGAAGCCAACTCTTTCAAATTGAAATTTTTGAAGGACCTTTGCATTGGATATCGACTTGTCAACATGTGCTCTCTCTATCACTCGCAAGGAGTTCTGTAATAAATTTGTCTCAAAAGTTCAGTTCATAATGAAAAATATTTAACACAAGTTATGTCAAAATTGTAAACACTGAAAATAAATTTGAGCACCATATAATTCTCTTTTACATCATAAAATCATTGAATTCAATTAAAAACTTAATGTGACCAACCAAATTGCAATCAGACAAGAAACCATTTGGAACTTCGTTCTTATCTTCAGGATTCTTGTGAAAGAATCTGCAGAGTGACGAATGATGACGTCAAAATAGATTAACATTACATTACAGAGAACCGCTACTGCATTCATTATTAATTATTACTATCACAATATTTGTTGTCATTTATATAAAATCTTGCATTATTGTGACATTTGTTTAAAAAGTAAGGAATGTAATGTAATTAACTTTAAACATCATCAAAAAAATCATGCTCAAAAAATTTTGTATGCACAAAATAACAAAACACTAAAAACACAAATTTGTATAATTCTCATGAACACCCAGGGCCTACTCTCTCTCTATTGAAACACTTTTAATGAATCTCGGTCTGCAAATAAAAACATATCAAACTAATTAATTAAAGTACTTACAGTCTTTCGTAGAGTCTGATTTCACATATCAGTGGCTTAGATACCCAGTGAATGAATGCTTTCGGTTTTTCTATTTCATTTAAAAGGTGACATTTGACAAATAATTCTTCAATTTCTTGGCTGTTGAAATTCTTGACGACACGCTCAACACTGATAACCATATTGGCATAACGAAGGCCAACCGGCTGGTTGGTGGCAAGTCGTTTGTAGTTTTTATCTGCATGCTGATGAGTAGTACAGCATTTTTAATATATTATTCAAAAGTTAAGGAAAAATATTTTATAATAAGATAAATGTCTAAAAATAAAAGCTCAATTCTATTTATTGGCCTAGCACTTACTACTTGAAGAAAAGTTTTTAATAACGAGTCATTGACTTGAAACTTGTTAATATGTAAGAGTTTTACCTCTCTGAAATCAGACCTATCGATGTATATGACAGAATCAAAGTCTATTTCATGGTGTGACTTGCTCTCATCAAGAGGAAAATCAGGAACTCTTAGAGTTCGAGGCACATTCTGAGAAAGATTTGTGATGGTCACCTTTATCGGGTCTAGGACTGCCATGGCTCTGCAATTCAACATTTTTTAGGTATTGCCAAATAAATTAAACAATTTACACATCCTCACAAACAAAATGTGAAAATATAAGAATCATCATTGAAGCTGAAAGTTCTCAACAACCTTGGGGCAGTAATATTGAGGACATCTCTGACGCATGTTTCCAGCATGGATGGATCCAATGTCACCTGAGCCATGGACACACCTACCTGCCAATCAATTATTCAACTGTTCGGTCAATAGAGTTGCATACTATAATGTTGTTGCTTGAATAAAATTGTGCAAAATGATCACATGCCTTTCCGCAGAACATGTTTATAGCTTCTGGCGGAAAGCCACGCCTCCGAAGGGCTGTCAGTGTGAACAGACGAGGATCGTCCCAGTCTCTGGTGAATAAATTTACATTAATTAAAAATAAAAAAGCAACATTCTCAGAAAATAAAGTTAACAAATAATTTAATAATTATAAAGTATTCTAACCTGACAATTTTTTCAGATATAAGTTTGGCAATTTTCCTCTTAGAAACAACAGCATAGTACAAGTTCAGTCTACCATATTCCCATTGGACAGGGCAATAAAGGTCAAGGACATTGCACAGCCAATAGTATGATGATCGCCTGTCGTGACATAAATTACTTTTCAATTTTATTTTGTAACAAACAAACCGGAACATCAATTGGAAAACTGAGATAAAACATGGAAAACAATAATGAAAAATAATTAATCTGGCGCAAAAAATATACCTAGATTGAAATTCTTTGGTGCAAAGAGAGTGGGTAATATTCTCAATGGAGTCGCACAAGCAATGAGTGTAGTCATATGTTGGATAGATGCACCTTAGTGAGTGGCAATTTCATTTTTACTTTTAAATTAAAATGTTATTTCTTGTTATTTAATCAATTTGTAGACACAACATTAAAAGTCCCAATCAACAGACTAAGCAGCTAACCAACCAACCAATCAACCAACCAACTGCCGATCAATCCATCAATCAATCGACCAACTAACTGCTAATTAATCGTCCAATGAACCAACCATTGATCCCCACTCCTGTGATGTGGAGTAAATTTAATCCTGTACGCGACAGGATCCTGCTTGCCTTCTTCCAGGGTTGTCTTCATCCGAAGTGTAGCATCACCCTCATTTATTTTCCCCTTCTTCATGTCCTGTAACAGAAATTTTAGGTGTTCAATAATTTTTTCTTCAACACAAAAAATTAAAATTACTAGTCTAAATGACAAAATCAAACTACAGCAAAAAAAAAACTGACAAAGAAAAACACAATAGAAGAAACTGACCTCAAACAACCTGAGACTTTCCTCAATGGGCCTCTCTCTCCAGGGTGAGGGTGGAGGATTGAAGCCCTTGATCTCCTCTGATGTTTGATGGCAGACGTATGCCAGGTTTCGTTTGATGAGTTCAACAGCAAGGTCATAGAGTTCCTGGAAGTAGTCAGAGCTGTGGGTCACTTTGTATGGTTTGTACCCTGTACATGATGAAAGTAGCAGTTATAACTCATCATTTAGTTTCGGCTTAACATATCAAACTATATAAACTTACTGTAAAATTTTGCAATAACAACAGCACAAATAAAGTGAAAGCAAAGGATATCCGATGAATAAACCAAAAATGTATAAAACTATATAAATATTAAAACCCAATACCATAGACTAGCAACAATCAAAAAAGAAAAATTAGAATCATGACATTTACATGGATCACATAGAGCCTGTCAGCAAAACTGAATAAAAGTAGCCTAGAATTATAAATATGACACATATAGCAAGACTGTAGTGATCTGCCTAACATGATGTAGTTAGTACACAGTACAGCATCCGTCAAACAGACAGTAACATTCAAGAGGCTACCCACCTAACCACTCAACCATATCTTTGATGCCAACGAAAAATTTCTCTTCTTCCTTCTCAGGATTTGTGTCATCATACCTCAGGTAGCATATGCCATTGTGAGCCTGCCATATCATCAACAACGTATGCATTTTATTTCTGAACTATTGTTTAATGGAACTAATAACTCCAATTAATTCACTGTAATTACATAAAACTGCTCCTACATCTTGTTATTGGATTTCCATATGACAGATTAGGTGAAATGGTATTTTTGATTACTTTTATTTAATTTTTCACTGTGGTATTATGTATATTGAAATAAATGACTCACACTTCAAATTCTAAATTTAAAAACACATCCAGCTACTAAAATAGAAAATGTCTGTGTGAATGAAATCAATTTGCTGGAACATAATTCCAAGTTATTAGATTTCAATCATCTATCTACTTACTACCATTGATTCCTTAAGAGTATCAAATGAATGATACTAAAGCATTAAGCATAACGAATTACAATGTCCTAATCAAAGGAGTGGCATCACCAAACAGAGAGGAATTCCCTTCCCCTACACACACAAATCTAAACTAATGCAACATAGAATTGAAACCTACCCTGGCATATCCAAAGTTGAAGTTGATGGCCTTGGCATGTCCAATGTGCAGGATGCCATTGGGTTCTGGAGGGAACCTTGTCACTACCTGACCGTTTCAAAATATAATTTACAATCAGAGTTGAAAAACAACATGTTGTTATTAGTTTAGACGAGCATGATTAGAACTATTCTATTGAAAAGAGCTAGCTGCCTATTGAATAATGTACAAAGTTAACAAAAAATTATTGAAAAAAAGACCATTCAATAAATTACATATGCCATGCAGTAATTCAATTAACCATATGTAGTCAATCAATAATTAATTAATTAACCAACCAAATCATTCTACCAATGAACTAACCTGTCCCTTAGTTTCTTGGAGATGTTTTTTCAGAAGTGCCATAGTGTTAGGTGTTATCACATAACCATCTGTCTTGTAATTCTCACCTACAATTATTCAGATTAATTATGTTTAACAGCAAGTCAAATTTATCATAATTACATTTTGACAAACATTGAAATTACAAAGAGAACAAGGACAAAAAATAAGCGCAAAAGATCTGAACAATTGTATGAAGTTGACTGACCATTGAAGAACATTGTATTTAAATCTTCAACAGTTAATTAAACAACAGTTTATATACCATCTCAATTTTGTGTCATTACTATAGCAGTAGTTACAACACAGCAAGATGTGATGGATTGTACAAAAAAAGGTGTGCATGTTTGTATAGGAAATAAACATATGCCAAAATTTACATCCCAAGTGATAAGTAAATATTTTATAAGAAAATTAATTGCAAATTTTATTTTCTATAAACACAGGTTACACTAATTCAACATTAAAACATCAATTAAATCTGAAAATCTTTCATTATGAGTCAAGAACATGAAAAATTGTATGAAGTTGACTGACCATTGATGAACATTATGTTTAAATCTTCAACAGTTAATTAAACAACACTTTATATACCATCTCAATTTTGTGTTGTTACTAGAAGAGTTACAACACAGCAAGATGTGATGGGATAAAAATATGTGGTGAAACTAAGAGTAAGCTAACATATGCTTCCAAAAAATATTTTTGTTACAAAATAACTAAGTTATCCACTGCAATTAAAAGTGATTAAACTGCAATTAATGAAAGAGAAACATCAATAAACTGTGAAAAACTTCCAGATTAACAAGCAGAACATATTTAACAGTGCTGTGCTGAGGTAAATAGACAGACCTGGCATGTGAAACTTCAAAGCGTGTCCTGCCAACTCAATGAATGGAGTCAGTTTACCATTTTTATCTATATCTATTTGGTGGTTTCAAAAACTTTGCAAGTTTTTAAAAAATACAGTAATATAAAAAACAGAACAGAACAACAAACACCAACAACCGCAACAAAAAAGAACTTACATCCATCAGTTGTAAAGGCAACAGCATCTAAAGACTGTGCAGTCGCTAAAGAGTTGTTGTCTGATTGTTTTTGTTGTTGTTTGTTGTTGGTTGCTTCAGTTGATGATACTGCTGCTTGTTGTTGTGGCTGTTTGGTACTCGGCTTGGCTTCCTTTCAAAATTATAATGACATTGTGCTGTGTATCAAACCAAAAGTAAATTGAATTAGTATTAAAATCAGCTGTGGATTGTAAGTTATTACAAAATACCATCCAAGAAAGCAGAAATTTCACAAATAAATGAGAACATTGAATGTGATAAAAAAAAATTATGTTCAGAGTTTGCAATCAACCAGCTATCCAAATAAACTGACTGAGAAATAACTATGAACAATCAGATGCGATTGATTTGTATGTGCCAACTTTTGAAAGACCATCATCAAAAAGGTAATGATGACTTGCAAATACTCTAGTGGCAAAAATGTTACATGAATTCATTGAATTTAGTATAGTTAAAAGAAAACAATGATAAATAATAATAACTAAATTTGGAAAAGTAACTTAATTACAAACTTTTGGTCTTGGCTTGAGATCATCCTCTGTTTTTGGACCCAGCATGTCTAAGAGCTGTAGTGAAGAATAAGAAATAACTATATACAAAAACGAAACTAACTGAAAAAACTGATTATCATCATAATGATCGCAACAACCAGCATCACAATCACCACACCACCACCATGGTCCATATTATCACCTGAACTTCAATTTCACTCTTTACAAACTTTCCATCGGCCCATTTCAATGATTTTCTGACATCAGCTGGTTAAATTAATTAAAAAAATACATAAATTAACTAATTAAATAATTAATAATGGTAGTTATCTTTGCAAAAAGGTAATTTAGTACTGATTAATTCATCAATTAATGATAATAACATCTGCAATGTTGAATGTTAACCCAATGAGCACATCTTATAACTCAGTGTAAATCTAAATTTTAAAATGAGATAAAAGAAAAGAACAAGGTGATAAAATAATGTACAAAGTGTTGCAAACAGTACACTTGTGAACATCAGTGTACTGAGTAATGACTTTGATTGAATCCTCATTTTATATCACCATGTCTGTTTGCTATGCCTTCATTTCCATGCTCACTACATAGTAATCCATGAACATGAAAACTTTACATGGTTTCATTATTCAACAATTAATAATGAATAGGAACTACATTTAAACATTCAAAAAAGCAAAAACACATACAGATCATTATGTTCTAAGAAATACATACAGGTTATCTTCATCAATGAAGCAACCACCAATTTTCATATAATGACAATGAGATGCGATTATAAAGAAGCTAAAAGAATATGAAACAAAATCTAACCCATTAACAACCCAGTGTTAAAATTGTACCTCTTTGTTAAGATTTCATCTTTAAACTTTGACATGCTTTCTGTCACCTATGGGATAAATTAAAATATTTAAAAAATGATTAATAAATCTAAAATAACAAAAAAAACTAATTTAAGAATCATTTCATAAATCAAAAAAGTAAAATATACAAACAGCATCTTCAATTTGTTCTGAAGTCACCACAATCCCCACTCCTGAAATGTCTTCAAACTTCTTCACATCCACATTAGCATTTGGATGGTGCAATAAGTAGTCCAATGACGCTATGCATATTAATTATACTTTGTTATCAACATTTTTAAATTAAAATTTAATAAAAAAATGCAGTAATATTAATTTTGTTTATAATAAATTACAGTTTTATTAACTCATTATAATAATATAAATGACAAATTAAGATGCTTAAAGAAAATTAAAACAATTATTTAATTGACACAGCAAAAAATGATCATTAACTGAAAAAAATATTTATAAAATAAAGCATATAAAATTGCTACAAACCATTCAGCTGAATTTCTGAATTGATTTTCTTGCTTGCAATGTACTTCACCAAGAAGGATCTGTGATGAGCAATTTGAGATTTCAGTTTAGTCACAAGAACATACAGAAGATTCCCAACTGTTTTATTGTTTAGACATTCCTTATCAACTTTTTCAGCCTGAAAAGAAAAACTGCATCAAATAAATAAATAAATATTAATCAACACACTTTTTCGTATGCCCATTGTGTAGTTTTTTTCAACTATTTTTACATTAGGATTAGAATCATTATGATTATAATATAACCATAATGCAAAATTAACCAAGTCCATAAAAAATAACTTTAACAAAAACACAACATTCTTTAAAAATTTAAAACATTTTATTCAAGTTATCCTATGGCGTCGGACAAGGTCTTTCTCAGAATAAGGAAACTCCGCTATTAATTATAATAATTATATAAAAATTAAATCAGATGTAAAAAAAAATCAGCACAAATGAAAGAAACACGCACCTCATGGATAACAGTTTTGAGATTTTCGCTCAGGCTTGTATTTTTAATTGTGTCTTTGGATTTATTTTCTGTTAATCCAATTTTTCCAAAAAGTTGAATCAGATCAGCATCTTGAGCCATTTTATCATCCGATTTAACAGAATGGCGAAACAAAAGACGGTGTCACGCACGTGCAGGCAAAAACCGAGTGCAAAGGAAGTGGCGAGTTAAGGCTGGAGCCAATAAAGATGTACAATATATTTTTATTGCCGATGGTTTCTATTTTGTAATTTTGCAATAAACCAGAATATAGTACTACATGAATCTAGCCAAAAAATTACCTGCTTGATTCACCCATGGATTCACCATATAAACGCCAAATTATAAATATATCAAATCTATAGATATATATCTATACATTATCTAATACCTATATCGAACTGTTGTGTGATTTCGGTGATGCATAATGGTAACTATTCATTTGATTCGAGATACTATACACCAAAGACGGCGAGATTTCTAGTGCTAAATTATACAATTTCATTCTCAAAAAATTGTGTACTACAGGAATCTATTAAAAAACTACAAGTTTAAATCATCATATTAGCCCAACATTCCAAAAATATCGAATTCTAGTGCGAGTTCAGTACATAGGATGGTAACAGTGCGGACGATTATTAGATATCAAAGGCTTCGGGAATTCAATTAACAAATTATACAATTTTAAGCTCAGGAGTTTGAGCACTATATAAATCTGGGTAGAAACTATCAGTTTATTTCACTATATTGCACCAAATTCTATAAAACATTGAAATATAGTGTGTTTTCAGTAATACATAATAATAACTATTTGGTCGATTCATGATACTATACATAGAAAAGTCGCTAATACCATTACAAAATTATACATCTTCATGTTCTGGAAATAGTGTACTAAGAAATCTAGTGAAAAACTACAAACTTCATTCGCTATCAACACCAAACTTCAAATATAACGAACTCTAGTGAGTTTCAGTAACAAATTAGGGTAACTATATATTCGATTCAAGAAACTTTATATCAAAATCGGTGAGATTTCCAAAACCAAGTTTTACATTTTCAAACTATAGCGAATATATACATAAATCTAGTAAAAAAAACTACAATTATATCCGGTTAAATTAAAAAAATTCGAACTAGTGTACCTTGATTTATTCTCTGTTTGCTAATTATATTAACAGTTTTCAATTGAAGTCTTATATTGTGGTAAATATTTGCAATATTTTTTTAGGTTTGTTATACAGGTAAATAATTAATTTTTTTAATAACTAATTTTAATATTTATAATTGATTTGATAAAATAATGCTTCATTCAAGACGTTCATATTATTACGTACATTAGTGATTGAAAAATATTTTATCTTTGTACATGTTATATACATTTTCTATGTATGTTTATAAACAAACAGCGATAATTAAAATTACGTTTTTTAGGTGTAAATTTCGCGTCAATTTCTAAAAGCCATTTAAAAACATTCAGTTGATTTTTCACTAATAATTGTTTTTAAAACTAGTTTCAATTTTAGATTATACCACTAAAAATAAAAATGTCTGACGAGGAGCACGACGTTTTGCAAGGCACGACGGGCAGAGAAGAGGGTGGACTGATCATCATGAAAAAATCGTCTGCCGCTGATGAGCCCCACACCTTCAAAAAACCAACATCAACCTTCTTCACAAATCACTCAAGATTGGGACTTGATAGAATTGCGGCCGAGAAAAAACGGGAAAGTTCCGATATGGACAAACAGAAACTCGCAAGGTCTTTTTTTAAATTTTTTTATTTTATTGACTAAATTTTAATTATTTAATTGAACAGTAAGCTTCAAATGCAAATTAATTTCAATAATTTTTAGATATGCTTATCATGGTTTTATAATTTATTTACTATTTAAATTTAGACTAAACTATACTCTAAAGTCTAAAAAACTAATATAAACTTAGTTTTAAGTTAAAACTTATAACTTATAATTATTTAAACTCAATGACAATTTTAAAATTTAGCCTCCTTTTCCTTCTTTAATAAATTAAATAGCTTTATTATTATTTATATCTGATTTGTTTTTGTTTTATTTACCGACACTCGCACTCTCATATACTTTGTCAATTTTAGCACAAAAAAGGACAACAATAATATCACTTTCATGTATTTTTGTATTTATCATATAAATATCATAGACTTATACATATCTCAGTTATAAACATTATAATATTTATTTATAACACAACCTTTTTTATGCCATAAGCCATAAGGGCTTAAGTTCTTTAAATTATTAACTGATTAATAAATGTGAAAATGTTATAGAAAATGTTTATTTCTTTTCAAAAATGTGCCTTAGCTTTCTAATTTATGTTCAAAACAAGATTTTTTACTTTTATTATTTAAATAATGATATGATGAAATCTTTATTTAAATGGTTAAAAATTATATATGTTCTAAAAGATTTCATAAATTTTTTAATAAATTTTCATTTTTTATTTAGCTGTTAAGATTGCATTACTTTTTTGTACATAATTTTTGTATTTAATACAGTAATTTTTATGATTTTCATTAATAACTCATTGCTTATTTAACAAAAAATTTGCTACAACTAAGCAAGATGGTAAAATTTTAAAATGATGAACTTTCAAAAAAGCAGAACATACAGGGAGAGAATTGATGAGACCCCGACGTACACAGGCGGAGTAAGTGATGCATATTTGCAGAAGAGCAAAGATAGAAGAGATAGAGATCGGGGTGTTTATACTTCCTCCAAAGATAATAAAGGTATAGGAGATTGGTGAATTTTTTATTAATTTCATACGATCATATTATTTTTAAACAAGTTCTTTAATAAACTCTTCTCAGTTGGTAATTCATCTTTTTCATCCATATTAGTTATTAAATTTAACAACTTGACATTTAGTACGAATTAGGTATAAAAAATAAAAAATATTTAATTTCATAACTTGCTTATTCACGTTTTACAAAACAGAGAAGAAGCAAAACAGTTCGTCATCCTCATCGTCAACATCAGTAACACAGACAACTAGTAGAGAGGAAACGTCAAAAGGTGAGAGTTATAGGTCAAGTTCAAGGTCATCTAGAAGGGGCTGGGAGGAGGAGACACCGAGGAATAGAGGTCCAATGACACCGAGGTTGTCATCGTCAAAAGGTAAATAACAATGGCAATCAGCTGCTTTTTATAAAACCACCATCAGTTTTGCAGTTGTTGTTGTTTTATCAATTATTTATTTATTATTTATAACTAATATGCTTAGAGATGAGCAGTGAATTTAATCAAAATTACCCTTTACAACCTCTAGACACGCCTTCAAGAACGAACTGGGATGATGATGATTTGTCTTCTTCATCATCGGTGGTGAAAAAATCATCATGGGATGTACCGACACCAAGTTTGTCATCATCTTCGTTATCAAAAAAAGGTGATAGGCAAAAGGAAAGGTCTCGCCATTCAGATAGCGGCTACGTAAAGTACGCTCTAAAGTTTTCAGTATTTCAAAATCAGGAAATAAATTGTAAAATTATTTCTCTAGTTAGTAAATTTATTTAAAAAGTTTAGTGACACTTAATAATTTTAATTGTCATCAGTTCGACTTACCTTTCGTGTCGTTGTTTAATTTAACTTTTTTTCAAATATTTTACAGATCGTCATTTTCAAAGTCGTCTTCTTCACGTAAAAAAACTCCAGCCCCGACACCAGCCTACAAGTACAACAACTGGATGGAGAACGGAGGCAAGAAAGTGAGATACACCCCGAGAGAGTTCAACAAGGATGGTGGTGGCGAGAGAGATGGTGATGGGGGTGATGGGAAGTTTAATGGCAGTCAAGATGATGGTGATAGAGATTTTGAGAAAGGTAAATTTATATTTTTTATTCATTTATATATTAGACTTCCTCAAATTGGAGAATCTCCAATGGTTTTAATTGATATCCAACTGCTGGGAGCAAGCAGTGAAACGAATTTTCAAAGTATTAATAACCTTTAACCCTCCTTTTATTTGACCCCATTAACATTTGAAAGATGAGGAGCTGCGTGAGTGCGAGATCCAGGCAGATCGGCTCTGGTACAACATGGACCAGGAGCAGGACCCTGGATGCATCGACGACACCGAGTACACCAGGAGGAAGGAACAGGAACTGGAAGTGAAGAAGAAGAAAAAAATGTCTGCCCAACAGAGGCAGATACAAAAAGTTAGTGTGTGTGTGTGTTTGCGTGTGTGTGTGTGTGTGTGTGTGTGTGTGTGTGGTGTGTGTGTGGGTATGGAGACTACCGTTTCATTTCATTTACCATTTCAATGTACATAAAGGATTTTGAAATATTTCATTCTCTCCTTTAACTAATGAAATAAAAATCATTCTCACAACTATCAATTAATACAACAACTCATACAAAACCTGCCACAAAGGATAACGAAATGTGGGAACTAAATCGTATGTACCGCAGTGGAGCTGTGATCCGATTGGACCATGAGGAAGACTTTGACAACCAATCAGAAGCGAGGGTTCACTTGCTGGTCCACAACATTGTTCCTCCATTCCTCGACGGAAGGATAGTTTTTACCAAACAGCCGGAACCCATAGTGCCACTGAAGGTTAAACACGACTTTTTTAAATTATTTTTTTTGGGTTGCTAACTTTTGTTGTTACAAAAGAGTCATTTATTTATTTATTATTCGTTTAATATTAATTTTATTATTATTTTTACTATCGTTATTATCATTGTTAACAGGATCCGACTTCAGACATGGCAGTTGTCTCTCGCAAGGGCAGTGCTGTCGTCCTCCAACATCGAGAACAGAAGGTTGTTGTTGTTGTTGATGCTGTTGTTTGTGATGCTATTAATGTTGTTGATGCTGTTGTTGTTGTTTATGATGCTATTAATGTTGTTAATGCTGTTGTTGTTGTTTGTGATTTTATTAATGTGGTTGATGTTGGTGATGATGATGATGTTGGTGATGATGATGATGATGTTGGTGATGATGATGATGATGATGTTGGTGATGATGATGATGTTGGTGGTGGTGATGATGATGATATTTTTAACATTCTACCGGTTAGGAGAGAAAGAAGGCTCAGAAGAAACATTGGGAGCTGGCCGGGAGTAGGATCGGAGACATCATGGGGATCAAGAGGGAAGAGGAAGAGGAAGTTGTCAATCAATTTCGTTTTTTATTATTATTGTTATTATTGTTGTTGTTGTTATTAATGATATTATTACCATTGTTGTCATTATTATTTTTGTCATTAATGTCGTTGACTTCATTAATTAAATTATTTTTAAAAATTATTTCAAATCTTTTTAACCAATCATCAATCATCACACGGCAGAAGGACAAAAGCGATTCGGTGGATTACAAATCGGACCAAAAATTTGCCGAACACATGATCAATAATAAATCAGAAGCTGTTTCAGAATTTGCCACCAGCAAATCCATCAAACAGCAGCGAGAATTTCTGCCCATTTTTGCCGTCAGACAGGAGGTGGAGTCACTAATTTCAATCAAATTTTATTAAATTGTTATTTGGATATATTTTTAATAGTGTATCTTTCGAGTCATTTTGTTAACCCGTAGACACTATGGTGGTGTAATGGTTAAGATGCCTGGCACTGTTTATGCAGTAACTGGTTTTGAATTCCAAGAGATCCTCAGCTATCACGTTCATTCACGCTTGTTTTACGTACGCTGATTGAAAAAAAAAAAAATTCTTACCACTAAAAAGTTTTCAGATTTTAAAATCCACTTTCTGTCTATTATTTTATAATTATTTTTAAATAATATTAATTGATTTCATAAAAATTGTCGTATGAATGTTGAAGGAATTAATTAAATTTCATTTGAAGCTGTTGAAAATAGTGCGAGAAAACAGTGTGGTGGTCATCGTCGGGGAGACAGGCTCTGGAAAGACAACTCAACTAACACAGGTTTGTTATTGTCATCATGCGTCGATCTTGTTCATTTATCCATCTATTCAACAGTCATTTTGTTCGTCCATTTATCCGTCGCTCATTTTATTTATCACGTTTGTTATTTTCGTTTTTGCCTGTTATGTCTTGCTTGCGTTTGCGTGGATCTGTAACCAGGACGTCATCGTTTGCGGCATGTGCCGGGACTGTTATGTATCTGTGTTACAAACTATCTTTCTTTCATCAATTTCAAACAACCTTCGTCATAATCGTCTTCATCATCATCGTCGTCGTCGTCATCATCATTCATCGTCTTCATCATCATCGTCGTCGTCATCATATTCGTCGTCATCATCCTCATTTATCGTCGTCATCATTCATCGTCTTCATCATCATCGTCGTCGTTATCATCACGATCAGTACCTGCACGAAGACGGCTACACGGATTACGGGATGGTGGGATGCACGCAGCCAAGGAGGGTGGCCGCCATGTCGGTCGCCAAGCGAGTGTCCGAGGAGATGGGAGTGCCTCTAGGCGAGGATGTTGGTTATGCCATCAGGTTCGAAGACTGCACTAATGAGGTAGGTGTGTGTTTGTTTGGCTGTCTGTCTGCTGTATCTCTTCTCTACTACTCTCTCCTCTGTTGTTGTTCTGTTGTTGCTTTGCTGGTTCAAATTTTTGTAGGCAGGTGTTTGTTTGTTTGTTAGTTTGTTTGTTGTAACTCTTAATATATTATTCCATCATGATAATTATAACGTATGCATGAAATACACTAAAAACTATCATAAAGCACACACCCACACGTACACACACACTCACGTACACAATCAACCATGGACAGAGAACCATCATAAAGTACATGACAGACGGCATATTGTTACGTGAATCCCTGAGAGAGCCTGACCTCGACCACTACAGTGCCATCATCATGGACGAGGCACACGAGAGGTCACTCAATACCGACGTCCTCTTTGGACTGCTGAGAGAGGTTTGTGATGATGATGATGATGATTATGATGATGATGTTGGGGATGATGGGGATGATGATGGTGATGATGATGATGGAGATGATAGTGAGGATGTTGATGATGATGATGGAGATGATAGTGAGGATGTTGATGATCATGATGGAGATGATGGGGACGATGATGATGATGATGGGGATGATAATGATGATAGTGAGGATGTTGATGACGATGTTGGTGATGATGACGTTTTGTTTTCGTTTTGTTTTAATCGCATAAAACCGTCAATCAGTGAGTTAGCTCAATCGATGTAAATGCCTTTGACCACCATTACCACCACCATTAATTTCCACCTTCACAACGAGACGACCACGTCATCTTCACTCCGTCACCATTACGACGCAATCTACAATGACGTCATTGCAGGTTCTAACACGAAGGAAAGACTTGCGCCTCATTGTAACATCGGCTACTATGGACTCAGACAAGTTTTCCACATTCTTCGGCAATGTCCCCGTCTTCACCATTCCAGGCCGAACCTTTCCAGTTGAAATATTTTTCGCGTTCGTCCTTTCTGCTTCTTTTCAATTGTCATCCTTGTGAAATTTAATTATAATCCTATAATTTATGTTATACTCTATTTTGCTAATTTGGCTAGAGCGCCGTTCAATTGTAAAAATGTATGCTATATAAAAATATATTTGCTAGATGTTAAATATTTTATTATTTTACTGATATGCAAATGAAATGTAAATTATTTTATTATTTTCAGTTACTAATTAAAATATTTTAAAAGTATGGATAAATGATTGCAAATAGGAAGAACACAGTAGAAGATTATGTGGAAGCAGCTGTGAAGCAGGCACTGCAAGTTCATCTGGGCGGCATTCCCGGTTAGTTGGTTGGATGGATGGATGGATGAATGGTTGGTTGGATGGATGGTTGGTTGGATGGATGGATGGTTGGTTGGTTAGATGGATGGATAGTCAAGTGATTGATTCATCGATAATAATTTTTTTTTGGATTAGTTATCCGACTAATTGGTTAATTGGTTAATATTATAAATGCATAATTGATTAAACGTTCAGGGGACATGCTGATATTCATGCCTGGACAAGAGGACATTGAAGTTACATGTGAATTGATTGCAGGTGCGTCCATTCATTCATTCGTTCATTCATTCATTTTTTCCATTCATTCAATCACATTAGCTGCAGCGACTTTAAGATTACTTTGTATTTAGCGATCGATTCAGTTTTTGTTTTAAAGTTATCAAGTGTTCAATTTTAGCGTACAATTTTGTTTAGAAAATTTATATTAAGTAAAACAATGAAGTTTGTTTAATGTTCATTTGAACTGAACCCACCACTACCCACCAACCACCACTACTACATTTAGAGAGATTGGGTGAGTTGGACGACGCGCCTCAACTGGCCATACTGCCCATCTATTCGCAACTGCCCAGTGACTTGCAGGCCAAGATATTTCAACGAGCTCCCGGTGGCGTCAGAAAGTGTGTGGTGGCCACAAACATTGCCGAAACGTCACTTACTGGTGGGGGCATTGATTTGATGGTTGCTGATTGACTGGTTGATTGATTGATGGATTGATTGATCGATTGATTAGCATTGAATGATTGATTGAGTTGTCCAAAAGTTTGAAAGTTTTGTCATCAAGCATATTTCCAATTTTTCATAATTTAGTTGACGGCATCCAGGTTGTTATCGACAGTGGCTACTGCAAACTGAAACTCTACAACCCTAAAATCGGTTAATATTAGAATGAATGAATGAATGAATTAATGAATAAATGAATAAATAAATAAATGATAACTGACTCATTAATATTAATTAGGTATGGACGCTCTTCAGATATTTCCTATCAGTCAGGCAAATGCTAATCAACGTAGTGGAAGGGCAGGCAGGACTGGTCCCGGGTCAGTCATTAACATAAAATATTCATTAGCACACTACCACCATTTCCATGTTACCATTTATTAATCATTCACAACTAAATTATCATAAATATTAATGAGAGCGCAATCAGAAATTATTATTAGCAGGTACAAAAAATAATTTGTAACTTTCTATTGAATTTATGTGAAATCTTCGGTATTTTGTTACTCTCACGACTACTGTGAATGTTGTAATTTCTTTATTTACTGGTTTGATGATGATTGAAACAACAACAACATCAACAACAACAACAACAACAACGTGACAGGATGTGCTATCGACTGTACACATCGCGTCAGTACAAGGAGGACCTGATGACGGTGACCGTGCCCGAGATACAGAGGACCAACCTCGCCAACGTCGTACTTCTACTCAAGTCCCTCGGAGTCCAGGATCTACTACAGTTTCATTTCATGGACCCCCCACCTGAGGTTGATGATGATTATGATGTTGATGATCATGATGTTGATGATGATCATGATGATGTTGATGATATGATATGATGTGATGATATGATATGATGGTAGAGATGATGGTGATTACGGTCGGGATGATAGCTAACGGTGATTATAGCTAAATGATGATTATTAATTAGATTTTTAAGTAAAAGAACGGCTTCGATTTCTTACTTTTTTGATTTCATTTGCAAGTGATGTTGGTGGTGTGTGGCAAATTTAAATAAACAAGCTTTATTGATAGTGAAATTATTTATTCTATGAACTGTAAGCAATCGCTTAACGGCATCGTCATAACGACACCAACAAATTCAGGACAACATAATGAATTCAATGTACCAGTTGTGGGTGCTTGGAGCCCTGGACAATACGGGGTCTCTCACGCCCCTAGGAAGAAACATGGAGGAGTTCCCGCTTGATCCTGCATTATCAAAAATGCTCATCGTCTCCACCGAAATGGGTTGCAGCCAGGAGATATTGGTACGTTATTTTTCTTATGATTATGTTATTGGTGTGCTTATAATGAAAATGATGAGGATGGCTGTGATTAGAATTGTACTATTGTGAGAATGGTTGGCGAGTTGGATCGGCTGGGTCTTTGTAGACAGATTACAAATTTTTCTGATCTTCTGTGTTAGTTTATGTAGTTAAATGAATGAATGAATGAATGAATGAATGGATGAATGAATGAATGAATGAATGAATACAAACTCAAACTCAAACGTAACCTTTCCAGACCATCGTCTCAATGCTTTCCATCCCCGCCATCTTCTTCCGCCCAAAAGGGAGAGAGGAAGATTCAGATCAGGCCAGGGAAAAATTCCAAGTACCGGAAAGCGACCACCTGACCCTGCTCAATGTCTACAACCAGTGGACCAAGAATAAGTTGGTCTTCATGTTTCTCCCTATTTCATGTTCAGTCTTCTTGTTTCTGTTAAATGCGCCTTATTTTTTATGGATAGTTTTTAATATTTCCAATGTACTTTGGGCTATTTTTTTGAAGTTTTTGTATCTGTGAAGGTTATAAAGATAATCCGGATGGTGTTGATTAAAATGTTAAAGCAGTGCTGAGATGAAGCCAAATGTCGCAGCTTTCATTTATTGGCGTAAAAATTATTTTAATCTATGGGCCATGACATCATTTTATTCCATCGAATATAATTAAGTTTATTATCTAATAACTATTTAAAAATCGTTCAATATTTTTCATTTATCATTCTTTTTTTTTTCTTTCAGTCATTCCGCCACCTGGTGCACAAAACATTTCATCCATGTCAAGTCTATGAAGAAGGTAGGAGACTTCATCTTTTTAACTTAAATTCACGACAGACAAAACATAATTTCGATTTTTTCCACCCAACTTTCGCCATTTTGATCTCTTGGTGAATTTTTTCAAATTTGCTACTTCCATGTTAACATTATTATCTGTCATTACAAATCTGATGCAACATTTATTTAATTCATACACGCACCTACAAATACACCCACACACACACACACACACACACACACACACACACACACACACACACATGCAAATACACACACACGCACACATGCACACACACACACACACACATACACACAGGTACGTGAAGTTAGACAGCAGTTGAAGGATATAATGGAACAGCACAAGATGGCATTGATCTCGTGTAGCAGTGAATGGGATATCGTCAGGAAGTGCATCTGCTCGTCCTATTTCCAACAGGCTGCCAGAATAAAAGTTCGTGTTGTTGAAAGATGTAGATGGAATAATTTTTTGTTTGTTTGGGTGTTTACGGTGTTGGTCTGCGATGCCAATTTATTGTTCTTTAGTCTAGCGGGCTTTTGCTGGAATTTTTTTTGTGCTCATTTGGCCGAGTAGTAAATTTTTATTAATATTTAAATTAGAATACTTACAATATGAATATAAATTCAGCATATTTGATGACTCGTTATTACTATTCGAAATAAATATTCAATTTATATAAAATTTAGTTTGATTTTATATTTGACGTAGCTATTTTTGGTTTAGTTTAATTTTTATTCATTCATTTATTGCAATTAAAGAGATAACCGTTCGTTCTTTATATAAAACAGGGACTCGGTGAGTACGTGAGTCTGCGAACGGGCATGCCCTGCCATCTCCACCCCACAAGTGCCCTCTTCGGCATGGGCTACACCCCCGACTATATTGTCTACCACGAACTCGTCATGACTTCCAAAGTTGGCTGACATATTTTCTATGTTATATCATGTTTTCTAGTGTAATAATTTTTGTTTTTGATTTTTTAAAATTTTATGTTATAAATTGTGATAATTGTGATGAACAGTGAATACATACTGATAACGACAATTGTAATGAACTCGATTAGGAGTACATGCAGTGTGTAACGGCTGTGGATGGGCAATGGCTGGCTGAACTCGGTCCCATGTTTTATAGCGTGAAAGATTCAAACAAGTCCAGGACAGTTAGTCAAAATTTTCCAAAATTAACAATTTATTTTTTGTCTTGCTATTTTTTAGTTTTCGTTGGCGAAAACAAATTTTTATTCAAAATTTTTCGTTGCATCAAAAAGATAACAAAGTGACTTTGCAACAAGAAGAACTAATTTTATATTACGAATCTTACATTTTATTAAAATAAAAAGATTCTTTAAAAGAAATTTTTCGAACACTGCACACGTAGGAGCGACGTAGGATGGCCGAAGATCACATGAATGACATGGAAGATGAGATGAAGAGAGCTCAAGATCAGCTGACGGCCAGGAGGGAAGAAGTTGAACGTTCCCTTGCTTTAAATTTCAAAACGTTCGTTTCAGATTATTGTTCATGATTAGGTGTTGTCATTACATTTGTCAACGTAATTTCTTGGAATGTAAAACTAACTACAAAGGGGTTATACATTATTAAATATTGTAGTTGCTGTTGTATTGTGATTTTTAAAATAAACTTTCCAATTTATTTATTTTAAAGAACGCCGATAATAACTCCTGGCAAGAGGGATTCAGCCACACCACTGATAAATCCATTGACGAAAAAAAGAGGAAGATTTGGACTGTAATTGTTTCTTTGTGCATTTGTGAATAGAACTTTGTTGAAAACTTATAAAATTATGTATACACACACAAACTCTTTTTATCTATAAATAAATTTTTATTGAAACTAATAAACGAATGTCAAAAAAAAGTGTGCCTTTTGTTCAAGACATCGCACTTAAAGAAAATGGCTTTTAGTTACATCGGCCAACATTTGAAATTTAATATCAGTCAGTTGATTAGAGAATATTATTGATGTATGATGTATGCATATAATTCAATGGATGTATGTCTTCCGTGAGCGTTTGGAACTTGAATCTCAAACTATAAGCACGTTTATTTGCCTGTAACGATTCAATTCGTAGTACTATAGAAATTTTTAAACAATTAGAAAAATTACCATTTTTTATAGATAAATTAATTAGATAATACAAAGGAGTTAAAATACTTAGATTACCTACTCGATAACAAACGCTACGCATGCATTCTCACAGATATAATTTCTTATTTAACAAAAGTAATGTCACTACCGATTACTTTTAATTGCATAAATAATGATTTCGTCGTTAATTTTTGATAATAATTTACAAATAAATAAATGAATGTGAATAATTCGTTACATATATAAAGAATACAATAGTATTCCAAGTATTTATATAATCAGCTGTTCACAAAACGGTAGGCAGAGCTCCTTTGAAAAATGTAACTGTTATATTATACCATATATCTAGTTACACAGTAAAGAATTGTAATTATATGTAATATATGAGGTAAATAATGACAGTTCATATTTGGAAATTGCAAGAAGCCATTTATACTTACATGCCATCAAGTAACATTTGAAGAAACAGCAAAGATATATATATATTTTTTCAATACATATGGCAAATATAGTACGAATGTGAAACTTAGTATATAAATCCATCATGTGATAGCTGCGTTGTTTTAGTAACGTGCATGCTACTTATGTCTTAGATGTGGTGATCATTTAGCTAGTTTAGAGTTCTACTGTATAAATGTTTATTATATTAAATATAAATATATATTGTACACATCTTGAATTGAATTTTTAGAAACAGCCTAGAACGTGATGAGTATTTAAACAACAATCCTCTCTTTGTTTAGCTTTGTTTGGATAAATTGACAGAGTGCTATTGTGTAGTCATCTGGATCTGGCAATCCCACTCCCATCTTAATTCATTCCTTCATTAAGTCCATTATCACCATCAAATCAAAATGTTTATTACTGGAGAATCAGGGCAAGCATTTTTAATTAAATTTCGTTGTTAAAATTTTATTTTATTTTATTCAATTTTCAAAGAAACATGAGAACTTTCAATAGTTGCTACTAAATTGAGTATTTGAAAAATAGAAACAAAATTTTGATTGTATTACAACGTTTTTTCTTAGCTAAGTTATTATTTCATCTGATTTTTAGTTAAGTTTCATATTTAATTACTATTACAACAATTTCAAAACGATTTCTAGCTCATTTTACATGATGGGAGACCACACATTTAAAATACCAATGGCCTTGCATAAGCTAAACAGGCAAAGACTCTGTGAGAAACTCAAGGAAGGAACCCTGCCTGAAAATAGTGTGGTCTTCTTACAAGGTGGTGCTGCATTTGCCAGGTACGATACAGACACCGATACTTCTGCTTTTAGACAGGTTCTTTTTAAGATCTCAAATTTTATTCAAAAATTGTCAACAAGATTAGAATAAAATTTATTGTATATTTAAAAAATTATTTATATTACAAGTTGCAAGTTTCAGAAATAAATTTTAATATTATTTAATTAATTTATTAAACCTCAGGAGTCATTTTTCCATTGGTTGTTTGGTGTGACAGAGCCAGATTATTATGGCTTACTTGAGGTTAGCACTGGCAAAGCAATATTGTTCATTCCAAGGCTGCCTGAATCTTATGCTGTCTGGATGGGAAAGTAGATTGTTTATCATTGTTTCTCTCTGTTACTTCCTTTTCTATAGAATTATTTTTTAGTCTTTGTTATGTTTTACTGTATGGCATTATTTTACATTTGTACTAAGCTTTAAAATAGTTAGCTATGCTATGTCAACCTTGCATTCAGTTAATAATACATTTACTTATTCAATTTAAGGGGTTTATTTTATTTATATAATAATTTTCTTGTTACAATTAATTTTATTTGTATCATAGATGTAATTTTTTTTCATTACAAGGATTTTGCCACCCAGCTTTTTCAAAAGTCAGTATGAAGTTGATGAGGCATACTATGTTGATGAAGTAAGGTGGTGTAGGAATTCAGAATGATTACATTATATGTTATTTTCAATAATTAATGTTTAATTTATTTTTTTATGGTTTTATTATATGTAAAAAATTTTTTAATTAAATAAATTAAAAACTTAAAATATTTTGAAATGATATTTTGATTAGATGGTAGATATTTTGAAGAGGAAAAGTCCTTTATGTTTGCTGACATTGGTCAGTTTTTGACACAATTTAATATTGTTTAATTAAATTATGAAAATTAATAATTTGTATTCAGTATAATTGTCGTTATTGTACATTTTATATATTTTTAAATAATATTATAATATTAACACATCAAAAATTGTTTATTTGTTCATATTTTTAATATGTTGTATAAATTTGAAAAATTTTAATTCAGAATATTTAACCTATTTTTTTATTTCATGCTGAATTTTTTGTCTCAAATTTATTTATGTATTATATTTTTATTTATTTTTATACTTTGTAAAATAAATTGGGACTAAATAATTTCATCAATTTCTATATATTAGAAAGGGTTGAATGTTGATAGCAACAGAGAGAACCAAGAAGCTTCGTTTGATGAAATTTCAAGGTAATATAAATTATTGCTGCTACAACTGCTATATTTATCATTCTTATTATTTTTTAATTGCAATGTTTTTCTTATTATTCATGTCGTTGTTTTATCGTTTTTCGTTTATTGTAACTGAATTTAATATGATCTATATTTTTTCAAAGCTTCAATGTCAACAACAAAATTCTCCATCCTGTGATTTCTGAGTTGTAAGAAAAAAAATTAATTTATTTATTTATTAAATTTTATTTATACATCTATTAAATTTATTTTATATTTATTTGAATAGTTATTAACGTAAATTTTTTTATTTTAATTCATAATTATTATTATTATAAAATGTAACAGCAATGATTAAATGTATAGGAGAGTCTTTAAGACGGATTTAGAGCTTGATGTCTTGAGGTATGTCAACAAAATAAGTAGCGAGGCACATAAGGAAGTAAGTTTTTTGGCGTCGTTGGTGACGTTTTGGTTGTTGCTGTTGTTGCTGCTGCTGCTGATGTCATTTTGTTGTTCTAAGATATCATTTTGTTGGTGTCATTGCTGTTGAAATCGTCGCTGTATTTGTAGACATCGTCAAAGTAGTAGTTGTTGTTGATGTCGTACTTTGCATACGTGCAAGTGTACATACACAGACAAACAAGCAAACACACACGCATACTCACACGTACACATTCACACACACACACACACACACACACACACAGGTAATGCTTACCATGAAACCTGATATGTTTGAATATCAAGGCGAAAGGTGATGATAACGATGATGACGGTGGTGGTGTGTTAGTAATGTTAATTAGTAATAATGGTGATGATGATGGTGGTGGTGTTGGTGGTAATGATGATGATGACTCCTTTGTTAGTTTGTCTCTTCATCGTTATTATCATGATGAATTGTGGTTCTTGGTTATATTATAATTGTTTTTATTATTAATTTTATTATTTATATTATTATTTATTATTATTTTTATATAGTAAATTTTTATTATTATAATAATAATAATTATTATTATTATAAACTGTCATCATATTATACAGATTAAAATCTCAGTTATTTATTGGCGCCATATATAATTTTATTGCAAACGGACTTTGATAAACAGCAGATAAAAATAGTTAATGATTGAGACATGTATGATAAAGCGTTAACAATGATATGATAAGGTGTTAAGATGATGAAGATATGAAAAATGATGATGTTTGTGGTGATGTTTGTAATGCGGTGATGACATAAATGTTAATATGATTAAGATAAATGATATTGGCATATTAATATGCTTGTATATGTGTGAGTGAGTGTGTATTTTGTTTGCGTGTGTGCGTACGTATGTACGAGTGTGTACGTGTGTGAACGTGCTTTATGTCTAAAATGAAATCTGCTGCATTATCTAATCAAACTTGGATGGTGTGGTGTATTATTGTCTTGACAGGATGTTCCCACTTAACACGTTGATATGATTTTGATTTTGCGAGAATTTTTTCAAGGGCATGTGACGTTGACAATGATAAGCAATGATGAGTCATTTATCATTTTTAATTTATATTTTTGACATTATAAAAAATATATACGTGGTTGTTTATATGCGTGGTTGTTTACATGTGGGGTTGTTTATATATGTGTGTTTTTGTGTGCCTTTTGCGAACTTGAAGGCAATTTATTTGTCTAATAAATTTCACGACGTTATGCAGTGCTTTCTTGAACTACTGCTACAAGGAAGGAGGCATAAGACATGTGGGATACACGTGCATCTGCGCCTGGTTCGTTCCTTCGTTTACTTCTCCTATGAGTCTTTTTTTCTTTTTTAGCATTCAGATTATCCGACGAACACCGCTGATCTGCTTCCAAACCACTCTTTACTTACTTAGCTTCAATTGCATTTTTAATAAATTTTGTACCACCACAAGGGCCGTCCGTACATCATCTACGCCACACTTAGATAGTAGATACACATTCGTGCGTGTGTAGAAGCGGCAAGCTCTGCATCAAACGTACAAGGTGTATGATAGTTAGTTTTTGAGTTTCGGACAGACGACATTCGAACGTAGTCTGGGCGCGATAGCAACAACTCGAGACATGGCACTAGAACTGTTTAAACCTCCTAACTTGTCATCGTATCATTGGATAAATTTTTACTCGAATGTATAATATTTATTTTAAATAATACCAAAATTGATTATGACGATATATTGTTGATTTTTTAAAAATCCTGAATTGTTTTTTGAATGCATTTATAAAAAATTCACGAAGCGGTCACAACGGGTCAGTCCTTCATTATGGACATGCAGGTGCTCCAAATGACAAGCAGATCAAAGATGGCGATCTTTGGTGAGTTCGTGATGCATGTGTTGGTCCTTTCTAGATGAGATTGTGTATTCATTTTTTTATTAACTTGAAAATTTAACAATTCATTCCCTTTTTATGAATTAAATCACACTAATTACGTGAATCAATCCACTTTGATTTATACGTTAATGAGCAATCTGATTAGTTTTATTAAATTATACGTATGCAAATAGCAAATAAATATATTGTGGTAATGATAATAGAATGAGCTAAAGTGTTAACATCACTTGAAGTTTATTCGACATGGGAGGCGAGTACTACGGATACGTTGCCGACATTACTTGCACGTTTCCCGTCAATGGAAAGTTTACTGACAAGCAGAAACTTGTGTACGAAGCTGTCCTCAGAGCCAACAGGGAGGTCATGAAGCGTTCGAAACCTGGTCTGTCTGTTTGTCTGTCTGCTTTTGTTGAATATTTTCTAAATTTTATCTTATGTTAAATTAAGTAAAAGTTCTTATTTAAAATTTGAATTCAACAATCGAATGACCCAGGCGTTAAGTGGGTGGACATGCATAGGTTAGCAGAGCGGGTGATATTAGAAGATTTGAAGGCTGGTGGCTTGCTGAAGGGTGACGTTGATGAAATGATGACAGTTCATCTCGGAGCGACATTCATGCCGCATGGGTTGGGCCACCTCATGGGTCTCGACGTGCATGACGTTGGTGGTTACCCCAAAGTTAGTAGCCATCTTCCTTTGTCTGTGTATCTCTATTTTGTACGTAGACTTATTAGTGGATGTTTGTTAAGTTTGAAATAAATTACATCGTTTTGCACCACAGGGAGTAGAAAGAGTGAACGAGCCAGGAATAAAATGTTTGAGAACTGCCAGGATCTTGCAGGAAAGGATGGTCCTCACTATTGAACCTGGATGTTATTTCATCGATCACGTATGTTCATTCTTCTTTACCTTACTTCTGGACTGTTTCTTAGTTATTTATTTTTTGCATTCATCTTCTTTATGTTAATGCATAATGGTTCACAAGAAAGCTGTTGAATATACAAACCATGAACGATTTTCTAAATTTTTTATTCAATTTAATGTCCGTTATATGCTAATTATGTAAAAACCATGAATTATTTTTCATTATAAATAATTAACAAGGTTCTAGATGCGGCCTTGAATGACCCTGCTCAATCGAAATATCTCGTGGCAGATCGGATCAATGAATTTCGAGGCTTTGGAGGAGTTAGTTCATGTTTTTATTTTTAGTTTATTCGTGAAATTTACTACTACACCGTTAAATGTGTTACAAGTTTTTTTTATTATCCTTTTTTTAAACTGTTTCACAAATATAAATGAATTTTTAAAATGTAACACCAAACACAAAATTTTTTGTTGATATAACAATAAAATAATGTAAATGTTTTATATTTTAAACTTCAAAAAGGTGAGGATAGAAGACAACGTCGTAGTGATGAAGGATGGAGTTGAACTGATAACTAACGTTCCAAGAACTGTGGAAGAGATTGAATCCTTCATGGAACAGCAGAAATTACGTTGCCATGGGAAAGCATGCCATTTTTGAAAACTTTCAAATCTAACTTTCAACTACCAAATCGTTCATACTCAACTTTTTATCTATCTTATTTTAACATAACGATAACAATAATGTATTTAAAACTCTGCGACTTTGTATTTTATTTGGTCATTTTTATTTTTGAGTTTGTGTAATTTAAATATGATTTGCTATGCAAGAAAACTTGTGTAAAATATTTGTATTTTTTGCAAAAATGTGAATAAAAGTTGTGACTGCAAAATTCTGGATAATCGATTAATAAGAACTGTACCAAAAAACGAAGAAGAGAAACTTGAAAAAATTTAGAAGGCCTGACATGAAATAGATGGATGCCAATCTATCTATATGATGACATTACTGAAAGAACTGGAGTTGGAACTTCAAAATCGACGAGAAAAACACCACTCACCCCGTCGATCTTTCAACAGTGAAGATGATAATGATGGATTCATTTAAACAAGAGCGAAACCGAACAGCACACAGGACTGATCTCCAGTTTTATCTGATACAATAATAAAATACATATCGACTTTAGAGCGGCGTGATGGCCTGGTGGTTAAAGTCGCCTGGTTCCATTACGCAGCGACAGGGCTAAATTTGACAAAAAGATTCCACCTATCACTTGTCTTGTGTGTGATGTTTAACACATATTCATTTACGCTGATTGTGTGTTATTGATTCCTCTAAACATTGGGAGAATGTAATAAAATAGGCACATATAATTAGAATAAATATAACGGCCTTCGCTCATTTTTGACGGTCGAACAAGGAGCTTACTTCCGGAGGAAAATTGGAGGGTGATTTTTTATCGCCCAAGTCAAAAGTTACGATTGTATATTTATTAATTTCGAAATATTGCTTTTATTTAAAATTTCAAAATGTTTTAAAAGGTGATACGGCATAAGTTTACATTCCGAACTGCAATGTTAAAATTTGTTTACATTTATGATTGTTTACATCACTATCTCTAATAGAGAGTTACAAAAGTGCCTCCCACTAATATGCATAAAGTTGATTGAGATAAAAATAGAAGAATTTTAAAAACGTTTATATCGTATTTAAATATGTTAACATAGTAATATATTGATTAAAATAACAATATATATATATATATTAAAATTCATTAAAATTACTTTATTGAAATAGTTCTCGTGGTTGTTCTCGTGGTTGTTTTAATAAGGTTACATTGAAAGGTATGCCGACATCGTTGAGTAATATCATCTGCCTCCGATGCGACATCTCCATCATAGTAACAACACGAAACTTATAGAATGAACAATTTTATTATACTTCATTTTATCATTTCTTCTATTTTCAATTAATTTTCAATATTATTTTTTCAGGACAACCTAACTTAACCCTGCCCCTAACCCTGACACATATACACACATCAACGTTACACACATATACATTATACACATTATTTTACTAAATTATACGTGCAAATTATAATATACGTACAGATAACGTGTAATATACGTATAAATTATAATAAAATAAAACATATAATAAAAATATTCAAATAAAAACATAAAAGGCAAAAGCGCATGCATCTATTTTAATCTCAGTGCACTTTTCGAATTTCAGTAGGAGGAGCTTATTTTACTCTCTATTAGAGATAGCGAATGTAAACAGACGTTGTAGTTCGGAATGTAAACTCATGCCGGTGATACTAGATGCTGTTTTAGGATAGATATTGCTGTATGACGGTTAAGTATCTTTTTGCATTTCAAATAAAAAAAATTTTTTGTGAACCACCAACAACACTTAACTCATTAACTGTAACAACACTAAACGACGACTAATTAGTATTTAAATTACTAAATTCTAATAATTAAACTAAAATTAATCTCTACTGATTCTAATTACTAATTGAAATAAATAACAGATAACACCAACGAACATTAACAGATTAGACTACTAGAAACTACCAACCACTACACTACTACATACTACTACTACACTAATAACTAAACTAACAGCACTTCTTCCTAAGATCTTAATTAAACTCTATTGCTTGATTGGTTTTAAAATTTTTATTTACAATGCTTAGGTCTGGGAATAAAAAATATACTAAATTAAATAAATATATTAAACAACTTACCAATCAATTTTATAAAATAAACAATTTTGTAATTTGTTCAATTCAAGCTTCAAACTCCCCAAGCTAACTTGCAATTTAATTAAAATTTATTAATTATGAGTGATTCGAACTAAATTTTTTTTCATTTAATGTTTTACAAAATATTCCTCATTCTTAAATTGTAGTACATGTTGTTATTAAATTTATTAAAGATAATGTGTGATTCCAGTGATTCATCAATCCATAACTTGTTAGATCATGATCATTCAGTTTTAAAGAATCCCCATCACCATAACCAATGAGGTTTGTAAAAATTGTACTTTTAATTTATTATATTTTATGCACTTAGAATGTTGTGTTATTAATTATTATCATTAATTTATTAAATGCTGTGCATACCTATGGCAAGTAAATAAAATAATTAAGCATAGAAATAGCCACAATCAAATTAATTCATATAGGCACGAGTATAATTTGGATAATAATAATTAAAAATATCGGTATCATTGAAAATGGATAAAGTCAAAAATAAATCATAAATTGCTAAAAATAATAGTTCCAGTAAGATTTTGCCTTACACCTACATCTTTTTTTCATTCTTATATTATAATAAATGTTTGTTATCAAATATATCAAGGATTGATTTCTCAATCCATGACTAGATTGAATGTCATGGTCCTACAGTTCCAGAGGATCCCCATCACCATTAGTCAATAAGGTTTGTAGAAATTACCCCAGGCATACCATCAATGTTTTGTAGCCACCTTTTAATGTAGTGTTAATAAAATGACATTGAGAATAGTTATTTAAAACAATCTTATTAAAATTATTGAACAGGTATGACAAGATTACTTTCTTAATGTCCTAGTGTGAGGAAGATGTAAGCCATTTGTCCAAAGATAATCATATGCCTTATGCCCATATAAATGCAGTGTCAATGCGAATGATTTTTGATCAGAGTCATATGTTCTAATTTTTTTAAACTTTTCCAGAAATTTTTCTGTTAATTTATTTGTTACATTAAATACTTGATTATGCCAATTTAGTTAACTTGTTAAGCATTAATATAAAATTGACTCTACTTGTAATGGTGTTTGGTACGATGATGATGATCCCAGTCCTAAGCAGGGTTTATTATTCACAATGTCATTATGCCCTTTCTAAGTTTTAATAAAATACATGGATAATATTGTTGAATGCATTTTATATTTTTTGTATAGATAAGAATGTTGCAATGTACAATGATGATGTGAATTGCTTCCTTGTGTAACTGATGACATATAATATAACTAACTTGAAAACATGGGAATGCTTTCTTCAGCATTACCTTCCTTTCTTCATCATAACCCTTATAATCTTTATTACAGAAATGGTCACTGCATATTCTTGCATTTTTTGATGGAAGCCATTTGAAATCATTTATTTCCTGTCTGATGCACTTAATCCAATCGTTTTGCATTTTAACATTTTGAGGAAATCTGAAATTTTATAAACTGTTACAGAAACTTGTGCATTTCTTAAGTATTGCTTTTATTAATAATAAAATGGTAATCCATTATAGCATTATAAATTATAATAGTCTATAAAATGAAAAATATATGTAATTGTAAAACAAAATAGTTCTATTCAATGAGTATAAGGATATTGTTACATTTATTTTAGTGTGAAGTTAATTTGAAAATAAACCTGTGAAAAGATGCATCAGAAATTTTCACATTTCTATTTATTATTAATGCAATTTTTAATGCAACAGGTAGGCATGTTTGTGTATAGCTACGAAAATGAAAATTTACTTAAAAACTAAATTATTGTATCTGACACGAAAATTAGTACAGAAACAAAAACGAAAGAATAAATGACAATATAAAAATTTAAACATTGATTGAAAGAGTTTATTCTAATTATATGGTATGGGCAACTCGTTGCGAAATCGTTAGAGAAAATGGTGTCAACAGTAGTTATTTTACTGCATGGTAGTTAATCAGCCGGTATGAAGGTTATATTCAATTCCTATCAAATAAATTTGACAAAATATCATACACAGGCAGAACTAAATAAAGAAATAGATAGATATATATACACGTAGTTATAATAAATTTATAATGTTGTATTTACACATTCAAATTGTACAATTATGCTATGGTGTAGTCTCAAATTATTTTGAATTCTCTCAGAAAGTTTTAAACGTTTTACTACACTATATATACTAGTTATTTTTATCAACAATTTAAAAATTTTATCAATAATTAAAAAAAAATTTCAAATTGATTTCATTGCGATATCGATAATGATTTTTGTTACCTGACTGATTAAAAAGCATCAAAGAAAGTTAAAATAGGATGGAGAATTTGTTATATTGGGATATTCGTTTAAAAAGCGAGCAAAATTTTAATATAAAAGCCCTTATAAATCTATGCATATTGGCTCAGCTTGGCTTGGCTCGGCTTGGAATCGGATGTTAAGCAAGGTGTGGTCTTAAACTATTTTGAATTCTCCCCGAAAAATTTGAACTGCGTGCTTACATATATAGCAATGATTACTGTTGTTTTTATATCGAATTTATAAAGTATATAAACATAGCGAGCAAAATTTTAACATAAAAGCGCTTATAAATCTATGCATATTGGCTCAGCTTGGCTTGGCTCGGCTTGGAATCGGATGTCAAGCAAGGTGTGGTCTCAAACTTTTTTGAATTCTCCCCGAAAAATTTGAACTGCGTGCGTACATATATAGTAATGGCTACTGTTGTTTTTTATAATGAATTTATAAAATATATAAATATAGCGAGCAAAATATTAACATAAAAGCGCTTATAAATCTATGCATATTGGCTCAGCTTGGCTTGGCTCGGCTTGGAATCGGATGCTAAGCAAGGTGTGGTCTTAAACTATTTTGAATTCTCCCCGAAAAATTTGAACTGCGTGCTTACATATATAGCACTGATTACTGTTGCTTTTATAATGAATTTTTATTATATATATATATAATGACTGGAATCCATGTATACAAATAATTAAATTATATTATATTAGATTATATGTTTATATGAAAAGCAATATAGCAGATTCAACCAGCCAACCAGAAAGTTTCAAAGGCGTTCGTTCGATGACTTCAATTTAGTACGGTTAGCATTGTGGTTAAGACTGTATAATAGTGCAGTATATACATTAAACAAGTTTTTTACTGATACGAATGATTGAAATGATGAGAATGTATGGTTAAAACGAGTATAAATAGAGGAGCTGAGACAACATGAAAATCAGATCAGCTTGAGGCAGTCTGTCTGATCTCATTTATTTTATTTTCAAAATTTTTTTATTTTTATTTATTTTATTATATAGAGTTATATAGAGTTATATAGTGTTATATAGTGTTATAAAGAGTTATATAAAGTTTGCATGATTGTAGGTGGTTTGAATGTTTGTAAATGGTATTTTTTTAATTTTAGGTGGGTTCTTTAACGGTTGCTCATACATACATACATACATCATGTTTGTTTGTGTGGTAGTATTTTATGTTCTGTTTTACTCCTTTTTCTCTTTCTTCATGAGTCTTGAGTTAAGTTAATGAAGCATAGGTAGGTGAGGTAAAATTTAATTTATTATATAGGTAGGCTAGGGCATAAGGTAATTTAGTTACATAGGTAGGTTAGGGACTCCTATTCTTTTACTCTACTTGGTGGTGTGATTTTTGTTTTGTTTCACATCATACATTCAGCAGGTACGCGGTGGTTCCTGGTTTTAGTGGGATTTTTATTGATTGAATGTGGTAGTATGCATGGTTATATAGAGTTATATAGAGTTATATAGAGTTATATAGAGTTATATAGAGTTATATAGAGTTATATAGAGTTATATAGAGTTATATAGAGTTATATAGAGTTATATAGAGTTATATAGAGTTATATAGAGTTATATAGAGTTATATAGAGTTATATAGAGTTATATAGAGTTATATAGAGTTATATAGAGTTATATAGAGTTATATAGAGTTATATAGAGTTATATAGAGTTATATAGAGTTATATAGAGTTATATAGAGTTATATAGAGTTATATAGAGTTATATAGAGTTATATAGAGTTATATAGAGTTATATAGAGTTATATAGAGTTATATAGAGTTATATAGAGTTATATAGAGTTATATA
>NW_008703570.1:11902629-11968512 GCF_000326865.2 Helobdella robusta
AATTATTACAATGTTTTAAGCATATTAAATCAAGTAAATATTTCATTTAGCTTGCTCGTTAAAATCCATGCAATTTCGTAAGCCAACAATCCAAGCACGACAAATAGCCCGACCGATAGATCGAATTGATCGATTAGTCCTATTATTCCAGTTATGTGGTTTGGAGCAAGGGGAGACATTACTGAAAATAATTAAAAGTTGAAAAAATTGAGGTTCTTTGCATATCCCTGCTTCAACCCATATGGTGTTGTATGCTGGTAAATAAGCCTCCCCTTGGATAGGCATTTAACTTTTATTATTATTTTTGACACAACACCGATTTCAGACCCGTAATTACTTTTAAACAGCAACAAGTCTGGCGATTTTAATTTTCAAGTCACTAAATTAAAATTTAAAATATTCGAGTCAACTAATGATAAAATTATGCAGTGCGTAATTCCCGGAGTTAATTTGAAAAGTAAAAAATTATTTCATATTGGTCATTATATACATAGATTGTCATCCATTTAATTTTAAATTCATGGCAGATCATCCAAATTTTTTCTTCAAATCTTTATTATTATTTTATCATTATAAATTTATAATCTTTCTTTAATTTTTAATAATGTTAAAGTTTAACAGTTTAATTTCATTAAATAGTGTGGCATAAGTTTACATTCCGAACTACAATGTTAAAATTTGTTTACATTTATGATTGTTAACATCACTATCTCTAATAGAGAGTTACAAAAGCGCTTCCCACTAATATGCATAAAGTTGATTGAGATAAAAATAGAAGAATTTTAAAAACGTTTATATCGTATTTAAATATGTTAACATAGTAATATATTGATTAAAATAACAATATATATATATATTAAAATTCATTAAAATTAATTTATTGAAATAGTTCTCGTGGTTGTTCTCGTGGTTGTTTTAATAAGGTTACATTGAAAGGTATGCCGACATCGTTGAGTAATATCATCTGCCTCCGATGCGACATCTCCATCATAGTAACAACACGAAACTTATAGAATGAACAATTTTATTATACTTCATTTTATTATTTCTTCTATTTTCAATTAATTTTCAATATTATTTTTTCAGGACAACCTAACTTAACTCTGCCCCTAACCCTGACACATATACACACATCAACGTTACACACATATACATTATACACATTATTTTACTAAATTATACGTGCAAATTATAATATAGGTACAGATAACGTGTAATATACATACAAATTATAATAAAATAAAACATATAATAATAATATTACAATAAAAACATATAAAAGTCAAAAGTGCATGCATCTATTTTAATCTCAGTGCACTTTTCGAATTTCAGTAGGAGGAGCTTATTTTACTCTCTATTAGAGATAGTGAATGTAAACAGACGTTATAGTTCAGAATGTAAACTTATGCCAATATTATTGTTAAATATTAATTAATAAAATAAAAGTTGTGTTTATTTATTTTTATTTAAGTTTGTTAAATTTTTTTAGTTTTTGGTCGGGCCATACATTCTCTAGCTAAAATTGGGGAAGAAATATATTTTGGAGCTGAAACTGATGGGGTTGTTTTGTTTATCCTTTTTTTTATTTTATCTTTTATAATCTTTGTTATTATATCATTTATTAATTATTTTCCTCTATAATATCATTTTTAATTAACCAAATTTTACATTCAATACTTAGTCTAGAATATTATATTATTATATTCTTGTAAGTCCAGAATCATTTTGATACCATATAACATGTTGCCTTTATCATCTTTTATATTTTTTCTTGTATAATTATAATATAAAACTATGGCTTAACATTAAATTAACTTAACTAGTATATTTATCTTATTTATTATTTTTTTAATGAAATTAAAACAGCTGGCAGTAAAGTCAGTGAATAGTTCACGAACAGGTTTTGCCAGCTTCTTTTTTAAATCATCCTTCTTTTTGAAGTATTCTAAGCATTCAACAAGTTCGACAAATGATTTGTCAGCTTCAACAGTTAATGTCAGCAGAGTAGTTGTTGATGATGGGAATGACAATAATGATGCATTAAAATTTAAAGTTTATACAAAGGTTTTGTTGACGTTTCACCATTACCAGATTGTCTTGTTTTTGTTTTATTCTCATTTATAAATTATTATTATATTGTTAATTCAATTTTTGAATTGTTTTATCAGAAGCCTTTTAGTTTGTCATTTATTTTTTTTTATAATTAACATTTTTTGTTCCTAATTCTCTTCTTGTCCTAGTCATGCTTGATGGTCTTCAAATCTCTATCAAATCTAGAGAAAACAGTTGACAAGTGTAAAATTTCACTAAATGTAGATGAGGATAGACTGATGTTTCAACTTCAGTGCAGGCATGGTCAGTTATTATTTTCAATTCAAACTGGTTAAAATAAAAAATAATAGAATGTTCGAAATGTTTTCATTTCGACATTTACTATAAAATATTTATTCAATGTTGTATAATATAATATAAAATATAGCATAAAATATAATTCATAATAATATAAAATTTAAAATATTTTTATAAATTCCAACTTTATTCTTTTCTAAGGCCTTGTGAAGACGTACAACCTGACATATTTTGAATGTGAGAATCTGCAGGCATTATTCAACACTAATGACAACCAGAATTCAATATGTACACAATCAAAGTAATCCAATCAAATTTGTAAAATCTATCTAACTAAATGTGCTTTTACTGATTATCTTTTATTTAAAAGTAAATTCTGACCTAAAAATTTTAACGATGATTTTTATTCATAGATTGAAATGATTATTTTTAAAAATAAATTTTAAATGTTTGAATTGATTTAACTGTGTGGATGTTGTGCATGTTTTAAATGAAATGAAAAGAAAACAGATTTTATTTCATCATATGACTACTTTTGTTTAATCTAGCAATCCGAGAGGTTTTTAATCTGTTTTAATATACAATGATTCTATGCTGTTCAATTGCTTTTGATTTGTGATAAAACTTTGGTTGCATCAATTGTGTCATCATCTACTTGATCAATTTTTATAGAGTTGTTTTTTGGGATAATTTTGTTATTTGCATACTACGTAATATAATTGTTTTGTTGATTTTAATTCTTTAAATAACATTTTTTTATAATGGTTACTTGGGTTGACATTTTTAATATTTTTTTACATTACTTTCAATCCAATTTAAATCATTCGTTTTTTATTTATTGATTTTCAATTTCAGTTGATAAAATCTGCTTTAATCATTAATTTTAATGCTATTTTTGGATTTAATTAGAAAATAAATAATGTTTAATAATGGTACGGCCAGGTTGTTTGCAGAAGTAGTTTCAAACTTTCAGCCATCGGTAGACGAGCTGAACATTACAATGCTCATTGACAGAGTCCTTATCAGAAATCATGTCGAGGATATAAATGGTGGTGGGGTCGTATGGGGAAAAATGGTGATGCGATTATTTGAGTGTAAACGATGGCGTGGTTATATGGGAATAATAAGTGGTTAAGATATGTTCATTACGTATTTTATTATTTATTGGTTAGTTAATTGGTTAAAATAATAAAGGATTAATGATAGATGTATAGATTATAAATTTTTTAGGATTTCTAATTTTTTGACACCCAACGACTTGTCTTTTGTATATCATTAATTTACTTTACTTTTAATTCTATAAACTGTTACGCAGAATCAAACAAGCTGATAAAAACAGAAGTAGTATTAGAGTTGGATGAATTTTTTGAATACAAACATGTATCCGATCAGCAAGCTGTATTCTGTCTCAAGGAATTCAGAGTATGGGAAGAACATCAATTAATTCATTATTTAATATGAATATTATTTTCAATTCTTTTATTTTGTCAATTATTTAATTTATCTTTACGCCATTTCTTAAAATATTTCAAGTTGCGTCTTCGTCTGACGACAAATTATTACTTGATCTCAAAAAACTTCTCGCCAGGCTCTGCTGTTTTTTTGTGAAATGAACAATCTGCCTGTGTCCGTACACTTTAAAGAGCCTGGAATGTATGTTGGTCGGTCGGTTGGTTGGTTGATTGCTGGATGGTTGGTTGATTGATTAGATGATTGGTTGATTAATTGGATGATTCATTGATTTATCGGTTGATTGGTTAGTTAATTGGTTGAGATAATAAAGTATAGATTATAGATAAATTATCTAACTTGAAACATATTTTAAGAATGTTTGACATCACAATTACTACGCATTTATTTTTAGCTCTCTCATAAATGTGCGAAAAATGCACATCACAACTATTTCAAACACTACACTCACACAGGCCTATAATATTCACACTTGACTCTGATCCTTCATTTCAGTGTCACTTCGTTCTAGTGACCTTGACCTCAAATTACTTGACCTCATTAACAGAGGTCAACTCGACGACCGTACTACCTTCCACCACCACCACTACTACTACTAAGAAATCTGTTAAAAGGTTTTCGTTGAGGATTTTTTTCATTCGTTTTTGAGTTCATAATTTTAAATATTTTTATAATTTGTTGTATTTTGAAATGAAAAAAAATGGAAAATTTATACGTTTATTTTATATATAAAATATATATATAATATAAAAAATATATATAATAAATATTATATATATATTATTATTTTTACCTATTATTTATTAGTTATATATTTTGCAATGATCCCGCAGAAAATCAGCCGAAGGAAGTAAGCGATCAAAACTGAAGCAGACAAACTTAAACAAACTCAACCTTCTCGATGAAAGTGAACTGGCTGACAATCAAAAAACAACCACCAAAAAGGATAATAAAAATAATAATAAAAACAACAAGAACATTTATAATACCGCTGCTAACAATGGTAAAAACTATTACGATGATGACGATGACGATTGTTGTCGAGATGAGAATGACAATGATGATGTTCCTATGGAAGATGATGATAATAACGATGATAATGCCGTTAATGATAATGAAGATAACCACGACGATGACGACGATGGTGATAATATGCCTTATAATTCTTACTTCATTCATAACGAAAACAACACTATTGTAAATAGACCCAATGGTAATAATAATAACAATAATAACAATAAGAATAATAATAATAAGAATAGTAATATCAACTGCACTAACAGCTATAACATTAAGAGCAAACATGCTAACAATAATAATGCTACAAGTCAAAGTAACAGTAATAATAATAATAATAATGATAATAAGAAGAATGCTGGAAGTAATAAAATGATTAAATTCAATATGTTTAACGAGAATGATGAAGATGATGATGATCAAGCTGCCAATGATGTTAGTATAGTATTTTGTATGATAAACATTGTTAAAACAATTGATAGGTTTATTATGTTTATCGTTTTATTTAGTAACTCTTTATTTCATTTGTTTTTTAAAAGTATTAATGTAGAGCACATACCTCATTATTATTAACGTGCTTATCTTTGCATTGGCTTTAGTTTCATAAATTTTTTAATTATTTCTTTTTCAGTTAACCCGATTAATTAATTAATTTGTTAATTAATTGATTAATTAATTAATTGATTTATCGAGAATCTCATACAATGCGAGGTGACAGCAAATTCCGCTAACACTAAGAAGAATGACAGTTGTCGCCGCATTGATAATGACGATAACAACAAAGATGACGACGATGGTGACGAAGGTAATGATGATGACGTCATTCCAGGAACTCCTCCTAATAAAAAGGTTGCTTCTTTTTGATTTCATTTCTCATTTTCGGTCAAAACATTGGGTAGTTAATCGTTATGAGTCATCTAATACATTATATTTAAGTTCAAAGAATTTTGGCTTTATGATTTAGTACCCACCTGTCAAACGTTTGTTCGTAGATAGTTTTACACAATCCAGTAAAATTTTGATAGGTGTGAACTCAACTTGATACATATTTTTATAGCTTTTTATATTTTGTTATCTAAGCTTCTATATTTGTTATATTCATCGAGTATCTATCTCCTACTTTGAACTTCACAAACCATCTTCTGAGTGAAGTATTAAACAGCGCTATAAAAATAATTTTAAACGATGGATGCTTGATAATTCATTGAGAAATAATTTTTTCCTTGCAGTTTCGTTCTCTGTTTTTTGGCTTATCCCAATCGCAAAATGGAGGTTCACAAAACGGCGTCGGTCACAACAGCAGCAGCAGCAGCAGATGCAAACCCACTACGAATATGCAACGCGATGAAAAATATAAACATCATCTCTTCGCCGAGGATTCTGACGTTGAATGAGACTGAATTACTAAAAAATATTTTCCTCTTACATTGATGATTTTAAATTTCAAATGAGACAGTTATTATTGTTATCTGAATTGATATTCTTGTTTATTAAATTAAAAAAAAAAAATTCACATTTCTGTTATTATTATTCGACAATAAAGAGTTAATTCGTTTAAAATAATGTCCTTTGTTGTTTTTAAAAAGGCAGTTACGAACGTTCACATTTCACATTTAACTCAAACGATAAATAAACTAACAACAATAAATTCGCAAATAAAATGAACAGATGCCCGCTCAGTAGTAATAATTATAAAATTAACATTAATAACTTACTAAATATTAATAAATTTATTAATTATTAATTAACATTCCACCACGTTCGCTCATGCACGCAAATATTTTTCGTAAGTCTTAACGCTGCGACAACACGTATGAAAATATAACTTAAAGTGACGGAGTATGTCGAAGATAATATGTAATAATGTAGTTATACAACCTGTGACTAGTAAATAAATATATAAGTAGATGAATATATACACACATATATAATACAGTATATATCCAACAGATTGAAAATTTAAATATAGCCATACGAATAGATGGTAATGATAAATATCAATCAATCAATATAGCATATATATAAATATATCTATGAAAATCACAGCATGTTCCACGTTGGTTAACTTCTCGTTTAAATTTTCGATTTTTCTGACTGTAGATCTTGAGTTAACAAACGCGGAACATGTGATTTTCATCTATAATATACATACATACACACACACACACACACACACATATATATATATATATATATATATGTTGGTAATAGACAATTTGGCTAATAATTGGTCGAATGGGATGATTCTTTTTATGCGTTTTTATATTTCCATATAAGTAGCCAGGAGAGTATTCGCCTATAAGTGATGGAAGTTTGTCATCGGTGATGTGCTTTCTTATCTTCTTGATATATATATATATATATATATATATATATGTGTGTGTATAAATAAGCTAAATTGGAAATTTAAAACTGAAAGAAGTGTAAAAATCTGGAAATTAACAAATTATTAAATAGATAAAGTACAGAGAACAGCCCGTACGATATAGGAAAAAAACTCAGCGCTACAATATACAATTTTATAAATTTTATTAAAAAATGATATAGTTAACGACTTTAAAACGTTTATATTGATACAATATCAAGCCCAGTACACGCAATAAAGTAATTAATATAGGAAATTCACAATACAAGTGGTTATGAGCATTTGAAATAAAATTCCTAATAGCAATATTTTGAACGTTTAGAATTGAATATCCAGAGTATATGTGGTTATTTATTAATTTATAGATAATTTTATAATGGAGAATGATATAGAAACGACTTTTTTTCTGTTTTTATAATACCTGTAACTTGAAACTATCACGAGTACAATTACAGAATACAGATTATTTAAATTAATAAATGAAAAAAGGAATGAATGAATGAATGAATAAATAAGAAAAATATATAAATATTTACAGAACTCATTTCGTTAGAAACTTTTTTGAAAATATATTCTGGGAATGTCGTTATAAATAAGTGAATGTCTATTCAAGCAATGAAATTATTAACAAGTCTCCTTTAAGATAGAGTATGCAGGTGATGTGGTTTCGGTGTAAGAGCTTGTAATACAAATCAAAAATGGATTAATGTTGGATCACAAAAAGGATTAATGTTGGATCAAAAATGGACTTATGTTGGATAAGAAATGAATTCATGATGAATTACTTCCATCACCAGCTTCAACTAAGAATTTATTCTTAAATGGATTTGCTGTTTGGTTGTTCAACAGTTTATCGTCAACATGAGGTTTTGAAAATATTTTGGCATGTTTTCGTTGTTTAATATTTTTGGGGTTGGTGGTGTTTCTAAGAATTTTTTTGTCATTTTCTTTCTGTGTGTGCGGTTGTTCAGTTGAATCTCCTCTTATTTCACTACTGTTGTTTGTGATGTTTTTGTTTCTGGCTTGTTGGTTGCGTCTGAGTTGTTGTTGTCTAATGGTGTGCTGCTCATTTTTTTGCTGCTGCTGCTGCTGTTTTTTATGCTTCCAAATTTTCACTTGCTTCTCGTGTTCCTTCTCCATATCTTTCTCATTTATGGAAAGCTTCAATATCTAAAATGGTGTTTTAATAGGCTTCAGTTGAGTGCATTGCAAAACGTTTCTAACAACATTTTAACACGATAGTTTAAAAAAATCATGATGATCAAATCAAAGTGACATCAATGTGGAGTTAGAAAAATCTTAGTAAAATACACAACAACACACGTTTAGACGACATTTTCCCCGAGATCGGGGGTTGCCGTTTGGCTACCTATGATGAAACCAAAATATCCCTCGACGCCATTCGGATACTGAGGGCCATTGTCACTTCTGTCATCATAAGTAATTTATTTGGCTAATTTTTACGCAGGACGCCCTTCCTTACGCAACCACAGTTATAAGCGGTGGGCCTAGTCTTTGATGATCCAACATCACTCACAAGGCAGTGAGGGTCAGTTTAATGTCATAACCAGGACATCTTAGTAAAATAACTACAGACAAAAAATAACAACAGTTACAAAAAGTGGGAAAAAATTCATAACGACCTCTTTAACTAGATAATCCTGCTGCATGTACTCCGCGGGAATTTTTTTAAGTTTCTCGAGTGTGTCGTAGACAGTCGAGCATCGCTTCAACTGCACCGCATCGCCAAGTACACTCTTCACGAGAACCAGGGCCACCTTGAAAATCACCTTTATACCTGCAATGTTTTGTACAAGATGGACAAGTAAGTACAGTGGTTATTAATTTTTCTAGGGTGATTACAGAATTTACAATTGGAAATTTTTTGTAAATGTGATGTAATCAAGCATGACCTAATAGAAGAAAATAGACATTAAAGTAATAAAAAATTAGGATTTAAAAAATTTTTTTAAAGTCACTCCCAGAAGAAACTAATCTCAGACAACAAAACAAAAAAGAAAATAAAATGACACAATCAGTCAGCCAAACTATCCGTCCACTCACTCATCTATCCACCTAACCAACCTTCACACATGAACATATCCCAGATCCTAAGCAGTGTTGGCCAAGGAAGGGTCCTGGAGAAGAGGCACATGAACCATTCCGTCATGTACAACAATGGATCCACTTTTTGCGATTTCTAGCGAGGAGGTTTGTTTAGAATTTAAACAGAGATGAGGACTATCAGGTTATAAAGTTTATAATGACATGAAGTGTTATAAGCATTTGTAACTTTACAGTTTTAAATGTAAGCAATGATGAATTAAAGAACCTTGAATAAAATGAGAAATTTTTTGAAAAGTTATTATTTTAATTAGGAGATTTTTAATTAAAATAAAAAAACAAAACAAAAAATAAATAAAATGGCAGACCAAATGTCGGTAGGTCTGCGGTGAGACCTTCTTCATCAGACTGAACATCACCATACCATCAATCTGAACTGCTTCCTGAAATCATCAAATAACAATTCCAAATTATCATAATGAACCTCACAGGTATTTCTTCTTTCCATATTTACATAATTTATATTAAATATCAAAATTTTGTTCAAAAATCAAGAAAATAAACTTGCTAAAATAAGAAGCAATAAAGAAAAAGATGATAAAATGAACTGAAGATGAACGCTTACCAATCCAGGATCAAAATATCCCTCCATGTACTTATCACAAATGGTACCAAAGCACCAGAATGCCTGTTCGACTGGCATGACCGTAAGCAGAACTGCAGCTATGGGACCTTGAGCCTGGCAATATCCGACCGATGGCTGGTAGATGGAGTAGGCCTTTAAGACGTTGAACAGATCCTCTTGTCTGATGTATGTGTATGTGTGTCTATATGTGTGTGTGTGTCTGTGCATAGCAATTTAATTACTATATATAAATGTATATATTATTTCAAATAATAAAAGGTTAGCATAATATTTCCAATAACTAAACCAAAAAATAATCAATAAAATAAATTTCACACACAGTCATGTTATAATATTTAACAAAGAATCCAATTAATCAGCTGAATGATGGTAAAGAATACCAACAGACGACAAGTAAACAGGCAGAGTAAAAAATTGTTTGAAAGAAAAAATTTCATGAGAAAATGTTTATTTATTTTTTAAAATATAAAGAAAAAAGTATCATTAATGTAGAAATATGTTAATTGAAAAAAATTGATAAAGTTTATATTTACAAATATCAATCATTAATTAATTAATTAATTAATTATTTAACCCACCCTTGCCCGTTGTTATTGATGAAGAGCTCATGATGAGGATATATCCTGTGTACATCTTTTCTTATATCTTCGAGGCATGTCTCGCTGCCCTAGTTCAAGTTTAATAGGAAAAAATATTATTACAATAATAATTAAAATTATAAAAAAATATGAGTTGGTGAATTATTATTTCATGGTTTTTATAGAACAACATAAGCAAAGTATGGTCTAATTATGTACATAGCTGCACTTCATTAGTTTCAAAAAATTGTACAATGAATTGATTTTTATGCTTGTATTAATGTTGATTCATATATTTTAAAAAAAAAATCACAACTGTAAAAAAAGAAGTACAGTTAATTTAAATAACCATTTAGAAAAACAAAAAACATAAATTAATTAATCCAAAAAACATAATTATAATATAACTCTATAATTTTTAAATCCAAAAATAATTCTACAAATATTTCCTAATAATATTTCCATAATTAGTCACCTTCAACTTCAGAAATCTTTGAAACTCGCCAGGCCTGTTGTACATGCAGACAGCACTGCCACTCAACATCTGCCAGGAATGTGCCCTCATCGAACTTGGTATACCTTTTCGGCAACGTTCCTTAACCTTTCAGGGTTTATTAAGTTAAAAAAGTTAACTTAAATATCAATAGCTCATTTATTAAGTTAAAACAGATCAATATAAAATATAGTAAAATGATTGAACAAAAAATATTGAAAGCTCATTTTTTAAAAATTAAAAAAACCTTTTGAAACTTTTTAGCCATCCATTTGTCCCAGTCATCCAACATGTCTATCCATTTAAGTTCTCTTACTCTCAACACCTCCAGTGGAATGTTCGCTTCTCTGATTTTCGTGAAATGGTATCAAGACTATGTTATATTATACAGTGGTATATTATATATATATATAAATATATATATATATACACAATACAACTATTTAGTTAATTATTATATTTTACCATACATCGCACACAAAACATTCTCAAAAAAGTAAACAAACACATACTGAGATGGATTAGTGTATTGGGTCCCACCGTAAAATCCGTATTTATCGACCTCCCTGCCATCATCATCAGCAGAAACAACAATTTGAAATGATGGGGTGTTGGGATCACTATTGATATTGAATAACTTCTTTGAGTGTATAATAGTGGGTTCATCATAGACTGAAGAATTATTAAAAATGACAGAATCGACTTTTGTTGTTGTTTCATCGATGGCGTTCTCTTGTGACTTCCTGATTTTCATAGTTTCCGAAGATGGACTCTCACCTTTGCTATTTTGATTGGGAACATCCTTATTTTCATTTTTTGTAAATTTTGTTTCTTGATTGGAATCCATTTAATTAAAATTTATTTTTGAAAAAACAAAAGTTTTAAAAAACATATCAATTTTCCTCCGTTTGCTTTTTAAGGATTTTTACTTTTTCTTTTAGCGAAATGAAAATAAAAAAAAAGAAAAGTGAATTTCAAAATATTATCATAGAACTATAATTTATTTTTTATAAATTTACAAAAAACTTCCAAATTAATTATTAAAATTATGAATTTTATATAAAAATTTAAATTTTAATAAATTAATACAAAAACATTTTTAAATAACTAATTTTTTTATGAATCTTAGTGAGCGATATTCTATTCCGTAATATGCAGGACACAGGTTGTTTAAACTAAGTCATAATATATAAATTGATCGGCGGTGTTGGTCGTGTCGTTTTTTTTTAAATTATTTTCTCGTATTTAGTTGATGCAACCTCTAAAAATTAATTTTCAATAAATGCCTAAATTTACCTAACTAATCAAATATGTGAAGTGTTGTCAGCGTCAGCTTTATTAAACTTTTGACATCAGATTAAATATTAAATTAACATTAAAACTTAAAAGTGTATTAAAGTCTTAAAGTATTAAAGTCTTAACTGGTAAGATTAAAAAAACTTACTAAAAAATTGGAAATTGAACCAAGAAACTTGAACTTAATCTTCGGATTTCAATTAGACAGAATAAATTCCCAATAAGACTGTTTTTAACAATTGCAGAAAAAGTATTTTCTATTTTCGAATTTGCATCATTTGATTTACCGTTCTCAAGACTCAGTAGAAAGTTGTTCCTCTTAACTAAAATAAAGACCTAACTAAATACTCAAGCCTTTCATTGATAATTAATAAATATTATTAATTAATATTTCTTTAGACTCCATTTGCTGCCACTCCATCTACCTCTACCATGTTGCTAAATGTAAAGAAAAAAATTAATTGCATATTTGAAATAGTTATTGAACCATCCATCAGTTCAAAGAGACCGAACCAATTTTTTTCAGTGCAAGCAACAGATGGTCTGAGGAATGAGTTTGTGTCATCACTTAATCAGCCCCACATTGTCAGTGAAAAAATCGATGGTACCTCATCATTTGTCAGAAGATTCAATGGTATACCTTGGCTGTGGGCAAGACATGACAGAAAACCCACAAAGAATTACAAAAAGATGCATATAGGTGATAGCATAGACTATCAAGACTTCAAAATTGAAAACTACAAAGATGCCCCAGAAAACTGGACTGCTTCTGACGCTTGCCTGAATGAAATGGGAAAACTTATTCCAGACACAAACGGTCACATTATGGGCTGGGTTCCCATCAATCCACAACTGAAACAACATTGCTGGCACTGCCAAGCTGTAGATCTTGAGTCTGGATTGGCGCTGACTTTAAAACCAAATGATGGACATGCAGACAACACATTAGAACTGTCCATAGAACCGCTAGAGAAGCTAGAGGAATGCACTTTTGAGTTAATTGGAACAAACATCAATGGGAATGCATACAATATAGGCTCCAAACAGGCACCACTGCACATCCTGGTTCGACATGGCATAATAAAAATCTCCAAAACGTACCCAAATGTTACACAAAGTTCATTACGCAATTGGTTTATCAACGATGAAAATGGTAGAGTAGAAGGAATAGTATGGCACTGCAGCAATTCAAGACTATACAAGCTGCACAGGCACCACCTGGGATTAGAGTGGCCAATTGATTGTACCAAATTGTCTACAAGACCTCTTGTAATTAATATACCCAAGTGTCACAATTCACCAAATCCTCATTTCAAATTTCTTTCTATTTTTGATGGTAGATGTTTCAATTCATTTAATGAATTTGTGTTATGTTACATTGATAAATATTCTAGTTTTTGAATTTGCTTCCAAATAAGAACAAGTGGAATACAAATTTGTTTATTGACCATCTTTATTTTTCAAACAACTAAGACAGTTTATTATCAGTTCATTTATGATTCACTTTCAACATTCACTGTTTGCGATCCTGAAAGAAATGAAAAATAAATTTTTAGTTTAAAATTTGTGAATATTTCATTTTTGGTTGAGTTTAGCAATTCACTATAAAAATTAATGTCATCATGACAACTATTTATAATGACACACCTAACTATTTAAAGTAAGTTAAAACTTAAATCGAATTTAAAATAGTAATTGGATAATTTTTACGGGTCAACTGTTTTCATAGAGTTTACAAGAAACAAATTTAATTTTGATAAAAATATAGAAATCTGCACCACCTTTAAAGTTGACCATGGGAACATAAGAAACGAGTGTGTACAACTTGTGAGGTGAGTCCTCATCTTCGTTTCTCTTTCTTGCAAGTCTTACTCTTACTCTGTAAGGCACATTCCTAAACAAAAAAAGTATTAATGTTTTTTTACTAAATCTTTGTATATAACATTTCAGAAAAATATGTAAATAAAAATTTAAAATTGGAATGTTAAGGATTCAAGCAAACAGAAAATTAGAGATTTGCTTTGGATGAAAATTTTTGTTGGATTTTTTGTAATTTGATAGGATTACCCAGAGGCATCATGTTGAAAGCTTTTGATTTTAGTTCATTTCAATAACCTTATAATTACGAATTCTCTAGTACATTAAAAATATTTTTTTATTCATAACTTATCAAATAAATCAATAAAAAATTAAAATAGAATTCAAACTCAACCTGATGCCTTTGGACCACATATGCTTGTTCAAGCGAGTTTCAATTCTCACGTCCATTGTCCCCATTTGCTTTTGAGCAAATTTCTTGATTTCTTTGATAGCTCTGGGGGCACGCTTTTTGAAGCCCCTAAAATTAATTAAATTAAAAGTTAGCAACGGTCGGTTAAATCGATTGAACCGCATACTAACATCCCATGAATTCTTTTGTGAATGTTGATGGTGTATTCCCTCGTAACCACTTCGTTGGCTACGTTCTTCTTTTTGCCTTCACGCTTGGCGGCCGTCATTTTTCTGATGAAATATGTAACATAAAATGAATAAAAAATAAATTATCAATCAATTTTCTTATTGAGCATTACTAAATTATTGGAAATCAAACGGATTATAATAGATTGAAAAAAAATTCGACCAACACGATTAAGTAAAAATTCAAAAGGAAGTTGGTTTGTTTAGAAATCTATAACCAACAGCAATTTAATTGTTATGCGCTTAATTTTTATTTTTCTAGCTAGATCTCTAGTTCTCTAGATGGTACTCCAAACATATAACTAGAATAAATACATTTTTTATCATAAATTGGGGTTAGTTTTGATAAATGTTTGCACAGCGTAATTTCAAGCCTGGTGGAAATCAAGGGTGTTTTAAATTTTTATTCTGTCATGAATATATTAAGCATTTTGCTATGCTGAATGTAAGATCGTAATTATTTAAAATTTGAATTCAGTAAAATAACTGTCAAGTCAATATTTACAATTGTAATTAATTCATAGATAACAATGAAATCAATGGTAAATAAATAGAATATTAATTAGTTTAACAATAACTTAAAACGGTGTAAGGAAATAAACTTAAAAACGGTGTAAAAAAAATAAATGACATTAAATTTCAGGATTAGCTTTTTTTGTTACTCTTCGGCAAAAGACGCTTTTTGGAAAATTAAAACTGTCGCCCCAAACAGAAAGACACAAACTACAAACTTAAACATTGTTGTAATACTCACAAATTATGTTGAAAAATTTTATGAACAATTTTTCGAAAAGTATTTAAAAAACTTTCTTCAAATATTAAAGCACTTTCATCGTTTTCAGACATGGATTGTAGTATTTTTTCACAATCCCACCGACCTGAATGACACATTTGATAATTATGATTGTAAGCAACGGATTCATCCACTACGTGATTATTTACGGAACTTTTTGAATTAACATTTCTGAGACATTTGTTGAAATCAATCACAAGACAGGACCGTGCATTTGTTATCGATCTGATGTCTTTAGCACCTGTTAGAGATGTGAAGTTGTTGGGAATCTTCGTCAAATGGCGTAATATCGTAGAAAATATGGTAGATGAAAACCGCGGCTGATAGTTTTTTAAAAAATAATGCGATTTGAAATTGAAACTGTCAATCACTTTTTTGGATCTCTTATCGCTTGTCATATTTTTTATCATTTGGACCAGTCGTCCCTTTTGTTTCGGGAATATAAAATCTTCAAAGGTAAGCACGGAAATATAGTTGGTTGAATGAATGAAACTGTTCAAGCAATCGTTGGATAATGCTGTAAAATAGACATCCTTCTCAACGTACGAGTGAGTCAATTTTATTTTATCATAAAATCGAAGTTCAAGCAGTGATTTATAGCGCGAAGCCAAATTGAATAGGAGATATTTAAGGTGTACATGCTTGGGGAGTGTGTCAATTATGTAGATAACAAATTTGCTGACACCCAATAGGTTTTGCATCGTTATCCATTCCAGAGCTACATACTGATAGGAATCATCGTTTAGATCAAATCTGTGGTCATTCATCCACTCAACCATCACGCAGGCGGCTATATGCGTTTTATTTTTTTCAATTTTTTTTGGAATTTCAACTGGAATACTGAATTGTTCTTTCGACCTTCTACTAACGTACACACTAATTCGGTTCGGAACTGTGTTACTCGAAACAGGACACACGATGACAAGAGCCGATAGTGATTGGTTGGATTTTTGGCTCGAATTGTTATTCAGTACTATGATGTCATTGGCGTCTAAAACAGTCGTTGTGTCGTTGAAATAGTTAACACATTTCAATTTTTTTAGCGGTAAACTTTTGCAGATTGTACCAACGATTCTGACTGTAGGGTGATTGTAAAGATTAAAATTGCGGTCATCATACCAAGCGGAATACAAATAAAGATTACAATTTGGAGAATTTTTAACGACAGGTTTCCACTTTTTATCAGCTGCAAACGGTAGCGTTGTCGAAACTTGTGGAAAGAAGAAGGTCGTTGGAGCACTGGTCACAAGCGGATAGAACTGTGTTGTTGTTGTGTGCTGTGTTTGTTGCGTCTGTTGCATCTGTTGGGTTCGTTGCTGCTGCTGCTGTCTCATACTTTTCATGTAGAAATAATCTGGCGGTATTGTCGTAGTGGCCTGGGAAATGATTCTTATTTGAAAAGAACCGTACGGAGCCGTCGTGCTGGGATATTTAGCTGAAAATTCAGTATTTAGAGTTTGTAGATGATTTTCTTCACGAGGCGTCATAATTTTTAATATTTTTGGGTATCTACTCAACAAAATCAGACTCGTCACTATTGTCAGTAGAGTGAGAAAACACGTGGCAGAGCTTGTTAATGGGATTACATCCTTCAAAAGAAAAAAAAAACATAATGAAATTAATGAAAAGTATAGCATTTAACAAAATAGACATACTCTTATTTTCAGAGAACAAATTCTGTCCGCGAACAAGGCCGCATCCAGTAGAGTTTTTCTGAGAAATTTGAAAAATTTCATTTCCAGGAATGGTAAACGTTTGTTAATGTCACTCATGTTACTCGTGCTTTCCTTCATCCAGTTACAATATTTAAACCTCAATAACTCTCCAAAATGTAATTTGCTGGTTTCAAATTTATTTTAAACATATCTGTTGGCCATTTTAGTAAAAAAATATGATGAGTTAAATTAGTTAAAAATGCGTGCTTACATTTAGAAGCAGAAGTAAAAGTGCCTCTAAACGAGTACAGCAGAGGAAGATTTTAAGCGACCCATTTAATAACGTGGTCGTTTCTATGTTTGAAACTTAATCGGCAAAAGAATTGTGAATGGCAAATATTTATCTGAATGGTAGCTTCTGCAGACAATGCAGCACTCATAGCTGTCCATTGTCAATATCCTTACTACAATCGTGACTTCTGTGCTCAAGCTAATGTAGCTACCTGTTTGTATTCAAATATGCCGTCGATTTATTAACAATGATAACAGTAGTTGTAGGTTATAACAATAAAATTAGTAGTAGTAATAATGGCAGAAATTGTATCGCCTTTCTTTAAGATCTTAGTAATAATACTACATTTATTAAATAGTAGTAGCAATAATAATAATAATAATTTTTATGGATTACCATCTAGAGTGAATAAAATAATAATAAAAATAATTATTATTATGATCATTAAACCACAATTAAAATTTAAACACGAATGTCATGTAGCACCAGGCAAATCAGCAAATTGTAATAACGGATCGGATATGCTTGTGCTTCATAACTTAATGAAAAAATTTTTTTGAAAACTGTTTGCTTCGTACAGTTTGCAAAATGTTCGATCGTTTTTACAACACCATAATTCTAAACGCAATGTATAATAGTGTAGTTTTGTTAGTCTCAATCTTGAATGTTAATATTAGGTGTAGCATCGAAAGATCATAAGAAAGGTTATTCCAGTCCAACCTTCATTTTTCAAGTAACCAATGCACGCAAATTTCTTTTCATTTGCAATAGCAAACATGCTGTCTAATCCATCACGTTTCACATGTTTGACATTCTAATCTGTCATTATTTAAGCTTGAAAATAGTAAAAAAGTTATATTACATCATCAAAAAATGTTTGATAACGATACAAAGTCATCCTATAAAATGATAGTAATCGTCCACGAAACGTAAAAACAATCAAGGGAACAGTTGTTATTTTCTTCATTCGATAAAATTCATTGATTGCTGCTGCTGATTTTTTTTCTAGAGATAACGCTTTCAACACAAACATCGCCAGGACGCAAAAATTAATTGTTACCAGATGTTTACTGAAATAGAAAAATTGAATTTAATAGTTGAATGCACTGAATGCCATTTGGCAACCGGCTTCTCACTCAATTAGTTCATTTTAAATATTTTCCGAGTTTCAGTATCCAGAAAATGAAGTAAGATTTTAAAATCTTATCAACATTTTTGAACATTTCACAAAATGAAACTTTATATTCAATATCTAAGACAGAAAAACAAATGTTCATTAACTAAATATAAAATAAATAAAGAAACGAGAAGATCACATATTTTAAACAGGGAACATAAACACACTTCATCATAATGTCTAAACTTGCATATGGCGTCATGATAAATAAGTACAGGATGCTTGAATAATGTGCACATGTGGCAAGTGAAATAGGATGCGTGGATAAGGGCATGCAAATTAATACAAATCACACGAAAATTAAACCTAAAAAATTAACTACAGTAACTAGACCGATATTAACCAAAGAAATCTATGCTACGATAATAAATGATTAAATATATATTATTAATATAACTAAGAGTGTTAACGAAACATTGTTTTAAAGATTAAATAACAAATAATTGAAATGCATATGAAATGATAAGAATATACGAATAAGAATAATGTATCTATGCATATATTAATTGGTTTTAAACATTATAAATTTTACATATATGCTTATATTAATTGGTTTTTATATGTATGCATATATTAATTGGTTTTAAAAATTAAAAACTTTTCATATTTTATGTATATGTTTTAAAAATTGATTTTTTAAAAGTTTTAAAAAAGAAAGAAAAAAAAATTCCGCTTAGTTAAGATTTACTCTTTTGAACGCCCCATTATGTAACAAATTTATCGTTTGTTCATAATAAACGATTTACATACAATACATACAATGGTTTTTGTGCATTAATGGATGAATGAATGAATTTTTAATTATAAATGAGTGATAAATAAGGCAGCCAGTTTAACACGAAGGCAGCAAAGAGATCTATCGCAATCCGTATTTTATATATTTCATAGTTTTTTTTAGTTTGGAGATCCTAAAACATATCGTCATACAGAAAAATATACACCAAGCACCCAAATACATTGATGTGAACTAGTATACATGTATACATTTGTACGCAATATTCGAACGCATACCTGCATATACACTCAAATATATACAAAAACATATACGCATACAGTTACACACACATACACACAAACATACCTACACACACATATCTTTACACATGCAACTGTAAACATACAAATACATTAACATGGTAATACATAACACACACGTATACTACACTACACATAAACGTAATGAGTATCAGTGTTTATTAATTACATATGCATTAATACAAAACATTTACACATTATTTTAGAATTTCTTGTGGTTTGAAGATTCTCACAATCGTCACCAGAGTTTATTCCTCGAAGCAGAGTATGTAGATAGCCGATAAGAAGAACACGATTGCTCCAATGATGTGCACTGATCAAAAATTAAAAATTTAAGAAAATAAAAAGTTTTTAAAACAGGTTGTACTGATTAACAAAATATAAAAAAATTATAAGAAAAGACGAAAAATGACATAATATAGTTTTATCGATTGACAATGTGTTAATTCAAAAAATATATAATAAATGTTGCAGGTTTATTTCGATCGGCAGAAAGATTATTTTTTTGTGTGCGGCTCATCTTTATAATCTCTGCATTTAAAAACTACATCATCGTCGTCGTCATCAACATCATGAACAACCTCACCAAATTCATCTATATTATCACCAAGAACGACGTTATCATCATCATCATCCATTATCATTATCGTCCATCATCATTATCATCCATCATCATCATTCCCCTGTCGCTAAAACCAACATTATCAGTGGCGGATTTTAGAAGGGAATCATGGCCCCAACCCGTTACCAGCAGTCCACAATCATTTTGTTGTAATTTCTTGAAAATTTAGCCGACAAAAATTGTTCAAAAACATTTCCAAGTATTCCCAGTTTTGGCCCCTTCAAACTTCGGCCCCCCTCCTTATCAAAGTTGTCTAGATCCACCCATAAGCATAATCAGCGTCATCATCATCTTCACAAAATTACCAACAACATCATCATCATTAGTTAGCAGTAAGGTATTTATAAATTTTGCTCTGCCCTCCTAATCTTGACGTTTGACCTTTTTTGCTTCACCCTAAAAATTTTATTGCTTAATAAACGGAAAACATTATTATATAGGACAAAATTTTAACATTTGGGAGAAGAAAGAAGGCTAGACAACAGAACAACAAATCAAATTTTCAAAGAAATGTTTTGAAAAGATTTGTTATGCGGGTCTGCAAGCTTTAAATGAATCTGTCCAGAAAAGATTTGTTATGCGGGGGGGAGGGGGCTGCAAGCTTTAAATGAATCTGTCCAGTCCAAACGATCACCATCATAGCACCACTAAAATAATTTACGCTAAAAATAACCTGTTCTCAGAGATATCCTCTGAGCCACGAACCTTCCAGCCAGAACAGCACACCCCGTGCAGAGGGCATGACCTATGACTCCGCCCACAACCACGCCTATCAAATTCTAATGGTAAAAATTATTTCAAATTTAAATTCAATTTAAAATCGGGTTTTTAATGAATCTAAAATAAAATTTAATGATCCTAAATGTAAAAAGTTGTTTTTATTGAACGCATACTATTTTGAAATCTACAGTTATAAAACATGTTGTTGTTTTTATTGCACAATTTTATATTTTAAGTTTGCTGCTTTTAAAGAGATAATAGCATGGCAACAGTAAAAAAATGTAAGCATAGAACATGCTCGTTTATTACAATCGTATTGATCTGCTGTTGTTGTATTTATGATTTTACACAATCTGTTGTCATCCTACCAGCATCATCAACAATAACAAAAACATTGTCTTTTCTTCTAGTCGTCGTCAACATCTTCACCTAAGTCAACTTATCTAAATTTTCATATGACATTTAGAAATTTATATCTAGAAATAGACTCGGCTCTTTTGTTTCACACATAAATGAACATTTTGATGAGCAGTTGACAACATACATTAAATATCAACAATCCACCCAAACACAACATCAAAGTAATAACAGTAGACAGACAGGGACAGAAAATCAAACAAACAGACAGACTGAAAGACAGGACAAAGACAAACAAGCATACATCTAGACTACATTTTGAGTGGCAAGTATGACGGTACTCAGCTGCGATCTATCGCCCCACTCGGCAACGAACGTTAAAATGAAGGACTGCAAGAAAACCGGAGACACCAAAGAAATAAATTTCTTCCAACGTTTTTTTTCGTCACTTTCTTTTCCAACTGGCGTCACCACTGAATCACGTGATTCGACGCATGCCTCGTACGACGGCGGTTGTGGTGATGATGATGATAATGGTGGTGGTAGTGGTGAGTGTGGGGGTGAGGATGAGGTAGCTGCTGCTGTTGTTGAGTGTAGTGGCGACGATGATGTTGGTGGTTGAGGTAGGATGGGTCCAGTTTCGACGTCCTTCTCCTTCGTCGGATGATCTATCTGTCGGAATTTAATTATATATTGAGCGGCGTCATGGTGTAATGGTTAAGATGCCTGGCCTTGCTGTTGCAGTGACTGGATTTGAAGGCACAGTGCTCCCGGCCCGAATATCACACGCAAAGTATGTGATGCATGGATTACGTGCATTTACAAGCTAGATGTGTTGTTGTTGATGCTTCTAAGAAATACTAGAAAGAATGATAAAACGAAATATGTATTTATTTATCGATTCATAGTTTAGAAATATAATTCATGATTGTTTATTATTTTCTTAAATTGAGACCGCGAAACCAACAAATTGTTTCTCCTTATCTTCCAGTTCACATTTGACACTCTCAAACTCGTTCTGACTTTGATTTGGGTCCATTCGATAAGCTAAAGTATTTTTTTAATTTAATTATTAATATTAATACAATTATTAACATTATTATAAACAGTCATTAATATTATTACAATTAATTAGTATTTATTATTAATTAATTGACTAGTTAATTACTAAAAATGGTAATTTTGGTCATTATGATGTATTTATGTTAAATATTCTTACTAACTCTTAGTACCATTATTTATTTGTTGATAATATTAACATAATTGTTTTTATTATTTAATATTATTATTAGTAACCTTTTGTAATTAATTATTATTCAATTAAATCGTTCATTGTGTAAAATTTATACAGGAATAACTCTAATAATGATAAGATAATAAAGAATGATAACGATGCTACTATCACACTACTACTACCACCATGAACACACACACACACACAAAAACACATACACGCCGATAAATATGATATACAAACACACACGCACTAAGCAAACAAACAAACACACAAACACGAAAGATGTTTTTTCTTAAAACAGTTTTCTCGATAACGTAAACATCGATGCAATTGATTTTTCCATTTGAGAAGCGAAAGACAGAATTAATGAATAAAAATAATATTTAAAAAAAAACAACTACGAAACTCATAGACAAAACACAAGTGCAGAAAGGATATAATTTATAAGTTATTCAATGAAATTGCTCCGAAAAACTGATAGAGTATCAAATTGAGAGCAGACTTCGAGCAAACTTTTCGTGTATTACCAGAAAATTACGCTATAAAAACCGCGTTTTGATATGTTGCGTTAGGCATATACATCATAATTCATGAGGTGGATTCGTGGGAATTTAAAACAACAAAAACAACAAAGCATGAATTGAAAACAACAACAGCAGCAACAGCATATAATAGCAACAACAACCAATAACAAAACAACAACAACAACAGCGAACCACCAACCTTCGTAAAGCATCTTGAGACCAAAGATGATGAAGAGAACAGCGGAGAGGTAGTGTGTTATCCAATGTGGGATGACACTTGTTGCATAGCCGAGTAGAGCTTTGAGAGATGAGAAAGAAAAATTATTATTATCTAAAATGTAATTTATTGTAATTGTGTATCTATCTATGCATATGACAATATGATACCATATCTATCTATGCATATGACAATATCTTGTCGCTACATGTTTGTGATTTACTAGAATTTTTTGTTACACGTTCGAATCGACAATCGATTTATCATTGCCGCCTGAAACACTAGCAAAACACTGAAGACCATATGCCAACTGAAGCAATTACAAATTTACTCTTCCCCACTCAAATGATATAAAGATATTACACATCTTTTGGAGAGATATCATGATAGGGATATCCGTATCTTCATTTTTTTGTTTATAGACCAGCTGTTGAACTCATTCGACTTTCATTTTCCGAACAGTCGTTTCGAAAGTTGAAGACGCTCTAAGCATTGAATTTCTTTCGTAACTGGCCGTGGTCAGTCTCTTCTGACTGGAGAGGCCATGATAGGGATATCCGTATCTTCATTTTTTTGTTTATAGACCAGCTGTTGAACTCATTCGACTTTCATTTTCCGAACAGTCGTTTCGAAAGTTGAAGACGCTCTAAGCATTGAATTTCTTTTGTAACTGGCCGTGGTCAGTCTCTTCTGACTGGAGAGGCCATCATTCATGCGCAATGTAAAAAGCTCAGAAACAAAACATTTATCAAAGTTTTGGAGTTCATAATTCTCATAATGGAGCTCTTGTCATTATCGTCATCATCATCATCACTTGATATGCTACGATGATATGATATCACCACTTCAAAACAATCATCATCATTTCATTATTTTATTTGTTTTATTTTCCAAACATAAATTATTTTTTAAAATAAATAATGATACTTCCATAACTTTGTTTCTAATAGATGCTATTTATTTTCGCCCGAAATTTGTTTTATGTTTATTAAATTCAGGATTTATAACTCAAACACATCAGACATGGTAAAAAACAAATAGACGACGAACATGAGTAACAAAGAATAAACATAGACTCGACAAACACGTGAAACACGATAAACAAATAAACATGCTGAACATGATAAACATCACAAACAGGTGAACGTGATAAACTTGATGAACGAGATAAATAAAAACACTTTGAACGTAATAAACGTAAATTATTATCTACTTGTCTAATATACTTTATGCAAGCAAATTTAAAATTATTTATACACACATACACACATATATAAATATATATACACACATATATCTACACAGATATAGATATATGAATATACATTGATATACACACATATATCTACACAGATATAGATATATGAATATACGTTTCTATTCTTTTTCATCGTCTGCCTTTGACATTTTTACGAAAAACAGGTCACATTAATTTTCCAATAATAATAATAATAATAAAACAACTATTTATTCATTTTCTGAAAAATTAGTCGTGTGTATATGTGTTTGTGCATATCTATCCATTATATAAATCTGCAGGCAGACTTTTTTGACGTGCTTCGATGGATGTTTTTATTCCTCTATCTATGTTAACGTACCATGCGTTCAAGATTAATTTAACAAAAAATAAATTCAAATAAGAGCAGCCTCATCATTAACATTAACACACAGCAAACATAGCGAACACAATGAACATGGAATATTTTAGCGTCCTCAAAACTTACACGCTTATTGCATTTTATCATATTTTTTTACATAATCACTCAAAACAATTCAAACATCGTCGGGCAAATCTAAAAATGCGATGAAATTGTTTTCAGTTCGCCCGACGCTACAAACAAATCAGCTAAGCAACCAAGGAATTATGTAACAAAATTGGTGGGTCAGATGGTTGGTGCCTGCCAACCCAGAACAAAAAAACATCGTTAATGATATTTCTCGGGTTTCTGGAAGACCCAAACAAAACATTGCACCATGGGCTGTTCATTTAATGAGTCAAGTTTAATAAACTCCTTAGTAGAAATGAATTAAGATAATCCTGCGATTATCATAATTAAAAGCGCTTTGATCTATTTTAAGAGGTTTGTTTGAGAATAATGAGCTTGGTGATAACACTGGATGACGTGTTAATGATGATTCCATCAGCACTCTATTATTGACGCATTAGAAAGTTTTGACTTAATTGAATACCCAACTACGTCATATGGTAATCAATAAAAATTCTAAGTAATCAATTTATTCCAGGACTGACTGGGAAGTCAATATACAATACATAACTTACATAATACATTGAAATTTATTCATGCCTTGAATCAATAAATGCTTCAGTAAATGTTACGATGGAAAAGTTTCGAACAATGTATCTATTTATACGAGAGCAGTAACTTTAAAATATTACAAAAATTTACATTTACTGAATGTGTACATTAACCTTTCAAAAATACAACTAACCAGATAGAACTGTCATGAGGACAAGTGCAAACATGGCTCCCAAGTAAACCACCAACCTCGAATACTTCATGGAGAAGATGGCGGCGATGAAAAATGTTTTGTCTCCGATTTCTGACACCACTATGACGCAGAGAGCCGACAAAAAAGCCGACAAAAACCCCATTCCAAACTCATCCGTGAATACGTTGTGACCCATCGTTGAGTTGGTAAACCAATCCGTAACCTATCATCGAAAAAGTTAAAAAAAATAAATAAAAAATACAAAAAGTTAATCATAAAATAATAAAAAAAGAATAATTCATTCACATACATATGTCCAATTAAACATTTCATCAACGAATAAAAATGAAATCTGAAATGATCCAAACACGTTCAAAAAACAATCGCTAACAGATAAAGCAAGCGAGTGAGGATGATGATTTGAGATCAACATGCAAATGGTAATGTGTGTCATATAAAATGTGTGTGCGTGCGTGTTTACGTAAAATATAAAAACTGTTATCAAATTTAATGAATGCATTAAAAATGATTTTTTTTTCAAATTACACATAAAGTATTACATTTTTAAATGTTTTTATTTTCGTTGAGATCGTTAAGTAGGTAACATTAACATATAAACCAGAAAGCTAGTACAAACGTTTGAACCCTTCATTCATAACATGATTGAAAATTTTTAAAGAAACATCAAAAACAACTTGAAAAGTGTTTCTTGATTGCGTTAATTTTATCAACGATCATTACTTATAATGATATAAAACGGGAAAAGTAAACCGATCAATGTCTATTTATTTTTTCACATCCAAGAAAAAGATTGTCTGGAAGAAATAGTTAAATACTACTGGAGTGCTTCTAAAAATATGCGCCGGTAAAGATTGAAACAATGACGAAATAATAATCTTCTGAACATTTCCACAACCAAATGTTTTTTCTAAACATTATTTCAAGTACAATCCAACATTTTCGAAACATCACTATAACATAGTAGTGGAATAAAACTTATGCTGAAAAGTTAGCAGTAGGACAATAGAGAGTTAAAAAAGTTTTCTCTGATATTACGATGAATTGAAATTAAGTAATAAATGAAAAAACGAACGTGTGAAACATTTAAATTTCGGTTTTATATCTAATTGACCTAGCAAATCTTTGATGGTACTAATAAGAATTATGAAGAAAACAGTTTTTTTGTTTAAAAAATGAAGGCTATATACAGCAGGACACGTATAGCTGTACGCTAGCATGCCTACGACAAAACGCTCTTTAATACGCTAGCAAGCACGTGTTTGAGGAGTCTCTTGAGTTTTGCTCTAGCAGAATTCGAGCTAGATCCCTTGCATTCGTCAACTGAAAAAACATGGAATGACTTAGCGCTCCTATTGGCTGATTTGAATTGCCATCGCTATTTATAGCGCAATTATTTGAAAAAGGCCCCCACTTGTTCCAATCCATTCACACAGTTGCCTAAATATCATAAAAGACTTGGATTATCTTTATCTTCAAATTAAAACCATGCGGACTTTTGCATTTTTTTGGGGTTATTGATGGCATAAGCTTTAATTAAAAGTTTAAGGCAATCTTCTTCATCTTCTGCAGTTTTACGGCGTTTTAGCACTAGCCTTTGTTGTGAACCTTTTGAAAAGCGGGACAGTTAGATGATATCAGACTTACTATGATTATTTCATGATGCATTACGTGAAAATATGATTAAATTTCAAGTTTAACTTATAAATTTAAAATTAAACTAATTAATATTTTAAAGTATGATTTTTACTGACAATCAATTAAAAAATTTAACATTGAAACCTAAATAACAAATTACACTATTACAGTAAATATTAAATCGAATTTATATGAATTAAATGATGAATACATCCCAATTCAAATAATGAACCGGCGGCATCGAGGTAGCATTTAAAAAGGGTGATTAAAAAAAAATAAAAGACCAACCTGAACTTACAGGTAAACGCGTTACGTTAGTAACGATTCGTTTCCAAAAGGTCATAAATATTTACCTGAAAAGGTTCTTTAATCATTTTTGGGCAGTATCTGGTTCAATCATTAATAAACAAATACTAATTATCTCTTTTTAATAACTAAAAATGTCTTTGATAACTCTTATCAATCACTTTTACCTTCAAGGTATACATAGAAATATGGTTAACAGCCATCCATAACACATACACATACATTATTTCATTTAATTTTTTAATTTTTATGTTGCCTTGTTGCATAAAAGTAGTTTATTTGTTAAAAAAGTGTTTTAAACTTTGATTTTTATTACATATATGACATGTGGGCATGTTTTTAATTTTGAATGAAACAAGAGGAAAGGATTGATTTACAATATAAAGTCCACAAGCAGTGGTAAATTATTCTGATTAAAGCTTTCATACCTTCCACAAACGTTTCAACTTTTTTCTTTATTCACTCAACTAACACATTTACATGTTCAGACATTTTCTTCCATGGATTACAATGTACAGTACAGGATGATACTGATAAATACTGATAGAAAACTGGAACATAAAAAGAAGAGTTGTATTTTTGTCATTAGATTGCTGAAGAAAGAACACGTACACGTCCGCAAATAGAACTGAACAAATTTCACACATTATTTGCAATGGAAATCTTTTTTATAGAGAGCTTGCTCTACTTTTAAACTCATAGCAAATAATTTTCACACGAATTTTCAGGTCGTATAAATTTTAGGTCTTTGCTAAATATAACTTGTTTTATCGTTTGTTGAGATCTTTGTTGAAAAAACAAGCTTAACTGCTCGCAGATTTTGAAAATAATTGAAAAATGTTTTTATATGATGTTTGTGAAATGGAGTAAAATATTTCTTTATTTTCGAAGATTTCGGTTTTTGATTAAATTTTTAAAATGGCATCTTCTATGATGATGGAGAAATTACTTAATGATGCCAAGCAACTGACTGTCCGGCTGAAGGAAAGAGACGAGATGGCCGACAAGTTGATATCAACGACGATGAATATTCAATGCAAACTCTGTTCTATGAAACAGGTTAGAAACCATTCCTTAAAAATCAATTTAAATGACTAAATTGTTCATATTAAATAAATTTTATGACTAAATCTAAAATTGAAAATAAAATGAAAAATCCAAAAATTAAAATTAATTTCAGATACAATATTTTTCCCAAATATTAATTTTTTAAATTTGGCACGATTCTATTGTTATTAATTTAAATTGTTAATTTAAGTTAAAAAAGAAAATTTTTATTTTTGATCTAAATTTTATTTCTTGTACAATGTACAAGTTACTCGTTAGAATTAAAAGACAGATATTGTCTATAATTGTATGTATGTATAAGTTTTATATGTTTTTATGTATGTATGGTATATGTTTATGTGTGAAATACATGTAAAAGAAACTGACATGTGTATGTATGCAAACCTTATTTAGTTCTAATCAGGTAAACACTTTTAATATAAACACTAGGAAGGTAATTATGAATGTGACATTTTTTTATAATGTTTAAAAAATTAATGTATCAATTTTAGAAAAAAAATTATTGAAAATTTTTATAACAAACCTTTATTCAGTATCAAAACGAAGTTGATGAACTCAACAAGACAGCAAGACACAGGCCAAAGATATTACTGATCCAGCAACTTGCTAAGGTTAATTATTTAGAATTGTTTGAAATTTTATAGTTTAAAAAACATTCCAAATGGTTGATGTTCTGAATTATATGAAAGGTATATGTGAGTTAAGAATTATTTACTAGTTAATATTTTAGCTCTTTTTAAAATGAATGACTTGAATTATGTTTGTCTAATTCAAATTTGATTAGGAAAATGCAAAGATCAGAGATTTGCAGCATGAGAACACTGAACTGAAGCAGTCCCTGGAGGAGCACCAGTCGACACTTGGAGTCATCATGAACAAGTACAGAGAACAAGTGGAGAATCTGAATACAACGCAACAACTTGAAGAAACATTTGTACGAAACAATGATAATTACTCCGAAGTAACTTTAATGCATTTGACATTTGATTGTCTTTTATACTGAGAATTTTTATATAATAGTTCTAAGGAAAATATATTTGTCAATTTCAATGATCAACCATTTTTTTCTAAAGAATTTGCATTGCAACATTCAAATTTGAAATCATTAAAATAATTGTGATAATTCTCATTTAATGTTTAATCAACACTGCTTCTTCATCATCATGATTCTGCATTCATTCTCAACACCAATTTGTATCTTCATTATGATTCTTCATTCATTTTCAAGGATTTAGAGAAGAAGGAAGAGAAGCTGAAGGAAATGGCATCCGTCATGATGATGGCATCGGAGCATTGGGAGACAAATTCCAAAGATAGGAACGAAGAGCAAAGATTAATAAATCTACTGCAGGACAAGAACAAAATAATAAGAGAAGTATTATTCAGCCAGCCACAGACTGTTGAGACGATGAAAGAAAACCAAAATGAACAAGTTTTACAACTTTCAGTTCAGACCGAAAGCATCGAAGACAATTACGTAACTCCAAAACAATCACCTCGCCTTTCGTCAGAAATCAAAGATACCCCAGAGCCACGAAAACGGACATCCATCTACCAACATAACCATTTTAACAACTCAGGTTCAGATAGTGAAAGTGAGAATGACACGTTAGTCCGGAAATCCCAGTTAAAAAACATAACTGTTATTTCGTTGTCGTGATGGCATGGATAGTTATGCACGTTACGGTATGGATGCCCCCTGTACATACATACACACATTCATATGTGCATCATTTTCATTTCTACTGGGTCAATTTTATTTATTTCCATTTTCAGTTTTTATCATTTTCAACACCATCATCGTCACCGATCATCATCATTGCTATCATCGTCATCATCATCATCACTTGTAGATTTGTACTTCATTCACAGGACAAACATCTTAGTATTTAGGGTCCTTGGACAACCAAAAATGTGCTTACAATAATTTGCTATCATCATTTCTAATGATTACATTCAGTAACTTATTTATTTATTTATGTGTCTATAAATTCTGATTAAGTGTGCTGATGATTGTAATGTTGATATGAGTGATCAATGATTGTATGCAATTTGTATTAGTATCTGTATCTTAGTATCTGTATCAGCATTTCAACTTTGAGCATGCGATACTGTCACTATCTTTATATCTTCAATTCATTCAGCAGATCCCACGCTGAATTAGTTACATACAACTCTTGAACGCTTCAGTTTAAATAAAATAATTGCAGCCCATCCAAACGTCACATGTCCTTAAGAATTTAATCTTTCTGATAACTGTAGTTTGTGTGAATTTTTAATAGGCAGATTGTACTAAATTTATTGTCACGGCGCACATACAATCTCAATCCCACCCACATACACAATGTTTGTGATGCTGCTTATGGCCTGTTATGACGTCATTATTTTAAGATTTTTATCATATGGGTATATAACGCTGACGTATTGTTGTTTTGTTAATTGCACGCACATGCAAAATGTCGAAACGTTATTTTAAATTATGAAACGCGCACACACACGCACACACGCATTTAAACTTATCCATGCGTGTTCGCCCGCTGAGGAATTCTTTTGGATTGTTGTTGAAAATATTTTATAACATCAACGAACTAAATTCTGTTTTTAATTTCCGTTGTTTCTTCTTTTATTCCAGTGTGACGTCACGCAACTGTCATTTACGTCCTGTACGTGAGAAGTACACACGTACGTACAAACACACACGCATTGCATACATTTCTTCTATTGTACAAACTTGATCCTTTATCATCCCTGCGTAAGTAAGTCGCCTGCGTTACAACAATGTGTCAGCATTCATTCTTATCATTATTAACGTACGTTTACGATCATCATTATTACATTATTTTTATTGATAGCAAGTGCGCAATAGCATATACACGCGACGCAATGTACACATACACGTATTGCATATATATATATATCACATTTATACGTACGTACGCTAAGCACGTGTTCCTATTATTAAATGAATTTGTAATGTTCGACAGTTAATAAATAGGAACGGTAACTTCAGTTAATATCAATAATTTTATTTGTTGAAACGACTTCTACCAATAATAATAGAAACAACAATAATACAAATACTAAACAATGTTAATAACGATCGTTTAAAAGGAGATGATTAGAATATTTAGCCAAATTAACCAGCAATTATTTATACATATATTAATTGTTGTTTTAAACATGTGGTCAGTATTGAACCATCTCAACTTAAACATCCTGCTTAATTTAAATATTTATTGTCTCCCATAAATTTATATTGATGATGTTAACGTATTAAACATACTTACTTAATCACAAATAATGATGGCTGATTAGTAGCTGTCATTTTCGTCATCGTTGTCAGTCATGTGGTATTGTAATCATTTATTTAAACAACCATTTAATCATCGTGAAATAGACACATATCATCGTTGACAATTATAAAATAATAATTATCTCATTCACTGATAACTTATCAAAACAAAACAAATTAACACATAGACACTCACACAAACACGCACAACAAACATACGTACGCGCAAACATAAACGCAATTTACAATTTCTCTAATAACAAAGACGTTAAATTATTACCATCACCGTCATCAACGGCACTGTTCAAGGAAGATTTAATGCCATCAGAACTGCCATCATTAATTTTACCACTACTGTAGTCGCCGGCATACTTAGCGCCGACATTGCCATTAGCATCGACGTTCCCATTAAGTGGTACCTCTTGAAAATTTGGCGTGTCACCGGCGGGATTAATGAGGGACACTACAGGGACTGCTTCGCCATGCTTCGGCGGACGATTTTGCCGGTAGGACTGATTTTTTTGGCAACGTTTGCACAGGATGAAATCAATGAGACTGGTCAGGATCAAATGGATTATACCTGATGTTGAAGTTTGATTCGATAGTGTTAGTAGTTGCTGGTGATTTTAATGACGATGGTGATGATAATTACAATATTGACGATGGTGATAATGATGGATGACGATCGCGTGGACTCAGCTTTTTAATTTAAACATTTATAGGCTATGCTGATTTTTCAAATAATCGCACTTGTTATCAGATGTGACATCAACACCAATTAATAATATTATCTCCACGAATTATTTACAACACAACAACAACAACAACAATGATGAGACTTTGAAAACGAGAACTGAACTAAGTCGTTTCCGATAGGGTCATCACTTGTCACTGAGGTTACAGGGTTCCGTTAGACCTCACAGATGATGGCAAATGCAGATTGTGTGCGGAGAGAATAATGAATTAGTCCCGCCCCTATGGCTTGATTGTCAGGCCATTTCACAGCTAAGAAAAAGGTATGGACTGGGTAATGATTTCGGTAAACTCAGCGAACGCCCATTAGAGGCAGTAGAAATGGTGTTAAAGATACTGGACACACTGGAGAAATACTAGTCTGAGAACAACTACAGCAACCACAACAACAACAATAATAATAGTAAGTATACATAGTATAGTAATATTACTACCACAACTAAAAGTAAATAATAGTAATAAAATCAGACCTGAGGTTGAATATATACCGCCTATGATGCCGCACAGCCTTATAAGAAGCTGTATCAGCGATGTCGACCTCTCAACCACCTGGTCGGTGATATGATCATTATATTTAATAACAACAATAATAATATAAATTAATATTATATAATAATAAAAATAATAAAATAATGAGAAAAAAATAATAATAACTGATATTTATTCACTCAGTTAATCCGAACTATGTAATTATCAAACGTCATTATTCTCTCACTCATTCATTGATCAAATGAAAAATAAATCAATTTATGATTGGATGAATGAATAAATTAATTAATTAATCAACCCCTAAATAAAGCCCAACTGACCTTGACCCTTAAAGGTGAAAGGTCATATTTGATGTAAATGCCTGGGAGGCCGTGACTACCTTTGGCGTGGCTTATCGTGCGATTCTATAAATAGAAGCGATTCTAAAAATAGGTGCGATTCTATGAATAAATATTATGTCATGACCACACTCATAACATTCGCCACAATCATCACCACCACGTTCATAGTCACAATAATCATAATCACCACCATCTCCATCATCATCATCCTTACTTGTTCAGTTACGGCGTATTGATATGCATCATCACCATCATTAGATGAAAAATGCGACTGAACCGTCGGAACGACTTGTACAAAGTACTGGAAGATGTGATTGGCTGGAGGGAGTCACGTGAGTAAATAATGATAATAATAATAACAATAACAACAATAATTGATTGATTGATTGATCATACAATAATAATAATAATGGAAAATCTTTTATTTCGTCTAAAATCCTTATCAACATGTATAAAAATGAAAATAATTTATGATAATAATAATAATAAGAAGAAGAAGAAGAATAATAATTCCAGTTAACAATCATGGGTGATCTTCTCCTCGGCGTCCAGTGGGTTTATAATGCCTCCATTCTCATCACCGAAACTGAAGTGGAGGATTCTATGGGAGAAATTGTAATCTGGAATGAAAAAATATAACCATGAAAAATTATTATTATTTGCATTGTTGATGTAATTGATATATATATATATATATATATATATATATATATATATATATATATATATATATATACATACATATACATGCAAATGTTAAACATATATACATTAAATATATTAATAGATTGTTAATACGGATTAACTAAGAGTTAATTACGTTAGAAACTATACATATATCAATCAATCGATCAATCAATCATTCATTCACTGTACGCACAAACTTTTGATAAATCATGACTTAAGTAAAAATGAAAGAAAAACAGCTTATGTTGAAATGTCAACAAGGTAGTTAAATATTAATATATGGATAGATTGTTAGCAAATAAGTTTACAAACGCTATGCGATTGTCAGACTAACACAATGAGTAAGAGATTAATACAGTGATTAAGACAATGATTAAGAGATTAACGCAGCGATTAAGAGACTAACTCAGTGATTAACTCTACGATTCAGTGATTAATAAATTATTTAGTGGAGATCTGTACATTTTGTGGAGGCCCTCAATTGTATGTGGAGGATCTAAAAATTTTCTGGAGCTCCTAATTGTCCAATTTTTTTAGTGTAAATTTCTTGCTTGTAAAAAAATTGGCGAGCTTTAGTTGGCTTTATTGCCCAATTATTCAACGATTATTTCTTGATCTGAATCATCGTTTTTTTATTCAAAATTATGTTGAAGTTACATTCCATCATTCTTGTGAAGGTACTTTTTTATATATTAATGATAGGAAAATCATTCGTGGAGTCCTTGTGTCACTTGTTGAAAATCACCACATTTCAACTACTACAAAGAGTTAAGGATAAGGTTTTGTGGAGGTCGATGGTCGCCAATGTCCTGAAAAGATGAGGAACGAGAAAAAAGAAGAAGAATGATACAGCCTTACATGGTACAATGTTATGGCAGTGGGATACGTTGATTAGGTTTGGCGAGTAACTTTAAAAATTGGAAAAAAACAATTGAAATGTTAATTTAACATTCGAAACATAGCTGCTAGTGATGATTTTGAATGACATATCGTAATTAATTGATTATAGTTAACAGACAAGAAGTTAACCTCTGAAAGAACGTTAGAAATTATTAAAAAATAAAAAAAAAACAAACTAACAAACAAACAAATAAATAAATTAGTAAATGAACAAAGGAACGAATGAATGAATAGATGAACGAATTAATTAATTAATAAACGAATTAATTAATTAGTTAACTAAATAATTAATCAATCAATCAATCAAATAATTAATTGAAACTGAAAAGTATGAAACAACAAACTTTCTTCGTCAGAGAAACTTAAATGTAGGTGCGAGCCAGCTACATTTAAAGCCCTACGTGTGTTACATTGTGTTGTGTTACAATTGAAAATAATAATAACTAAATGATAATAATAATAATTATAATAATAATTATAATTTTTAGAAAACAATGATTATAGCTATAATACTACTACAACTGAATACTGCTAGCTCCCTTTACCACTACTACTTCAACAGAACTACTACTACTACTAATGTTAATACTGATGTAATACTACAAATCCCTTAATTACAAATAACATCAGCAATAATAAAATATAATAATAATAATAGTAATATAAAGAATAAGTGCATATTTGAATAAGGGTGCTGAATTTTTGCATTGTTGTAAATCTGTGGAAATCACTGCACTAATAATAAAAATAATAAACATAAAGAACTACAAAAAAATAATTTATCAAATGGAAAAATAATAGAATTAGAAAAGTGAAAATGAAACTGAAACTAGGACTAAAATGTTATCATGAAAATTTTGATGAGAAGGTCGCGTTGGAACGGTGAACTTAAAACTAGAAATCATGCAAAAATGAAAAAAAAATCAAAAGAATTTTTTTTTGTTAGAAGCTGCCACACTTGTTAGGACACACACAAAAAGAATACTACTACTACTAACTACTACAACTAACCACTACTACTACTAACTACTACAACTAACTACTACTACTAACTACTATTACTACTAATAATAATAATAATTTCCCCACCCGTATCTCTCATCATGAAAGAGAGATGCACATGACCTCTTGGAAAAACCGGTAATGACCTGGTTTCAGTTTCAGTTTCAAACATATATAATGAATAAAATGTCTAAAATGAAAACCAACGTTGGTTGCCGATAATGATAAATGATGATAATAATAATTTCTGATTTATTATTTCATTGGACAAATTTTAAATCCTACAAAAAAACTACAAATAGGTTTTAAAAAACTTGCAACTTAAGAACCAGCTATATTTTAAACTTTACAAAATTAAATAAAAATGATAACAAAACGAGTTCTTAAACATGAATTTGTTATTTGAATTTGTTTACTCAAAAAATTGATGAAAAAACCTACCTTATACTTATGAAACATTATAAATAGCACATCATTAAATCACATCATAGCCACATCACACCACATCCCAACCCATCATGACACATCATCCTATCACACCAGAACGACTAACTTTCCAGCGGTGATATGAAAGTTACCGGCCACCTTGTTAACCTCGAGACTTCCATGGAAGCGACATCCATCCACATCCTCCTCTTTCACTTTTGACGAAGTGTCAGGCCTGCAAACGAGTTTAACATAAATTTCGTTATTATTATTTAACTGGTTGAAAACACTTTATTTTGCTAGTTTGGCTAGAGCCTCATTGAATTGTAAAAAAATATGCTGTATAAATATATTTGATTGATTGATTAACCGATGAAAATATATTATCAGATAAAACATAACATGTTTAATAGAATAATAAGCCAAAGGTAAACATTATAAGCCATCTAGTATTTATATATTAAAAAAAAATCATATCCAAATAAATAAAATAATAGAAACAAATAAACTAACTTAAATGAAAAAAGATTTTGAAATGAATAAAATGATCCAAATTTTAGTTGGGACTTCCAGAGGTGCTCATGTATGGAGTGATACTCTTGTCTGGCATAATCATTAATGCTCTTCATGTTCTTGAATGACACCTGCTGGCTTGGGGTCAGATCAAAATTCATGGACTGTTCTTCTAGGTTACCCATCTTGTCTGCATTTTCACCAAGTATGTCTAATATGTCTGCACCCACATCTGTGTGATGTACAAATATATATATATATATATATATATATATATACACACACACATATATATATATATTTACACACACACACACACATATATATATATATATATATATATATATATATATATATATATATTAAAACATTTTTCAAAATTTAAAATAAAAGATATAATATAAATTATATTTTTTAAATATATTATTAAATAAATTATATTATTAATGATGATAGATTGGTTTTTATATTTTATAAATGTTTCATTTCAAAGTAAACAGAACAAAATGAAAAGCAAATTAATAAAAAAAATTAAAAGTTTAAAATAATAAAATTAAAGAAGAAACTAACAAGAACATTTCATGGCTACCATGATATCAATGTTCAATTTCAGCTTTCTGAAAAAAATGATCATGAATCATTTTATTAAAACTAAATGATGAAGTCTACAAAATCTAAAATTAATATTAGTTAAAAAAAAGGAGATCATCTGTCTTACTTACTTATCAAAGTTGGGGTCAATATCGTATTCATATCTGACTCCCTGATCCAAGAAATAGTTGATCTCAAACACAACAAGCATGGTTATCAGGGAGAACACAACCAATGATACTGAAATTTTTTTAAATATTATCAATCATTGAATTAAACTTAAACATTCTACCTACAACACAACTACAACTGATACTAACATCCACCGCCAGATGCTGTACATTCCTGATGGTCCTCCTCAACTTTTGGAAATGCATCAAACTCCTGGATTATCTTCGCTAAATTTTTTCTTTGTCTCAAAATACTCATGTTTAAAAACGCGACAGATCATTAAAACAGTTGTTTCACGTTAAACAATCATTTATCGGCTTCCTAGTTTTAATGTCTGTGAACGAGTCAATCGCTGATTCGCCGTTTAAAGCAATTTGTTTGCTTAAAAGCAAACTTAATGGTTAAAAATGAACTTCGGTTTGAAAATGATATTTTCTTCTGTTAAAAACCACCAGAGAGGCTAATTACCACGTTATTATTATGTATGTATAAATATATGGATCAACAAAACACCGGTTCATTGATAGCAGCTTGGCATTATTGCTAAATTATTAAAACTTACATGAATTAAATCAAATAAATAGTTAATTTACTGATTCACCCGCTATTCATAATGTTAGCCTATCTTAGTTAGTTACATAGGTTACATACATGCAACATCCAATAGTTTTATATATTCATACATATGTGATATATTATACGTATCAGTATTCTAACAACCGTATATTGTTATCAAAATCTCCTCATTTTGACATCTGTTTCAAGATAATATAAGGTACACTAGGTAGGTAACATAAAAGTGTATGTAGTTGTACAATTCCAATCAATATTCGCTTGTAATTCAATAGAAAACATTTCATTTATCTTCTTTTTATACTTGTTTCATTTAACATTATTATTTATAGTTAGAACAAAAAATTAATTAGCGAAATGAAGATTAAGATTCACGCAGTTATAAATATTGATGCGGATATGATCTGATCGTGTAAGATATAACGTAGAAACCATGATCAGTATTTTGTTGCTCTTGTTCACCATCATAATTATTACATGCATATATTTCTTATTCCAAAGACATAATAAAGTGAGTTAATTGTTACTTAAAACTAATAAATAATTACTGTGTAAGTATTTTATGATTTTAGCATATAATAATATTACCACTATTAATAATACATTACAATTGAACAATCGAAATGAATGACTTCTAAAACGTTGCTTCCAGGTAACCATCAATGACGCAACCGAATTGTTATACCTGTTTGAAAGAAATAAAGTTAGTATGTTGACGATACCAAATTCAACATAAAATAATTCCATTCCGTATGCAAACATTTTTAAAAAGTTTCTAAAATTACAATATCTAGTTAGTTATGTTCCATATTATTAAAAAAAAGAATAAACCAAATTGTCAATGTCAGGTTTTACCAATAGACCCAACAAACAAATGGTCCTTAATTGAAGTTAGAAACACTTTGAGGGTATGGTCTCGAACTTTGACACCCGGCCGTGACTACTCCTTGTTGAAAATTCAGGCTTCATTCGCGATTCTTAACGATTCTTTAAATGTAAACTTTAAAAATTTCCATTTAAAAATTATTTTGGTAATCTTTGTACTGCGGGCCGATTAATCGTTTTGTTGTAATTACAGATGGTGTGTGTCTATGTATGAGTGTCTGTTTGTGTGATTCTGTCTGTGAGCCTGTGATAAATGGGAAAAAAATAATCAGGAAATATTTATGATGATTGACAAGTCGGAAATAACAACTTTTGAATATTCAATAACTAAACGTTTTCAAGGTGGTGTGTAACATTATCAGAGATTCCAAAACTCAGAAAAATTGGAATTCTATGATTCCAATGAATTCAAAAATCAGAGTTATCCCACTACAAGCGATTGAAAACTTTGGAAATTTTCAAAAAAGATCAAATATTTCAATCGAAACTAGTAACTTCAATAAGGAAAACGTAACATTAGAGAGAAAAAAATATCGAAGTAAGGATGGAATCGTTGGATTTGCTGGAAATTGGATCAACAATTTTCTTCTTGATGTCGACGTAGAGAGGTTAAAACAGTGCAAATAAGATTTAATAACTAATTTATTTAAATCATAATAACATATCATTCGAAAACTTTTGAGAATGTAATAATTTTGCGTTTGAAGTTAACAAAATACACGAAATTAATAAAAATTGGCGTTTTAGCATTTTAAAACAAGAGACGGCCTTCATAAACGCTGATTTTTAGCTGGCACTCTTTTAGAAGCAGATGTGAAAAACTTTGAAATTAGATCAGGCTTGAAATATATTGAAAATTATTGCCAGATCTTGGCTTCAACAAAATGAAAATGTTTTCTGGCTTTTGGAACATCCGAAAAATTTTGAATGGTGGATCTTCTACCTGGTAACCACTATCGACGATCAAAAAGGTGTTTCTTAAATAAAGTTCTTTTAGCAAAAAAGAAATAAACAAATACTTTTTCTTCAATAATTTTAGCCGTTTCGCTATTTATCTTATTTACTAGTGAACCAAATATACATTTTTGGATTTGTATATTCCAGATAAATGCATACTAAACGTCATAACAAACGAAAGTTATGCAAAACCAACACACCTGTTGGCCATAATTTTCGGTAAATCTCAAATGTGGATAAACCATCCATCTGATCTCATCATGGGGTTTCGAGATTTCATCGAAAATGAGAAAAGCACAAACTCTTTAGCATTTTCTCAGTTTCTAAACAGCATTTCGGAGAACCAGCAGATAAACTTTGCCACTGATGCCCACGGTAGTTTAGGAAAATCTGATGGAAATTTTCCAAAGCGTAAGAATCCTGATGACTTAAAGAATAGTGACATTTCGTTTTTTCAAAAATTAAAAAATATGATTGAAGAAAAAAAAGATGAAGTGGAACAAACTACAGCCAAGTTGAGAAGAAGTTTTTCGAATTCTGATAGTTCCGATTTGAAAGGTGACGGTGAAATCTCTCTCAATCCCATTGAAATAATTAAAAGAATCAGCTTAACAGGGATTTTATTTGACGATAAAAAGAACGAAACTGAGGTTCACGCCGATTTGAACGATGCGATGCCTATTAAGGTAAGTTTTTTATATTCCAAAATAATCTAACAATTCTTTACTTCAGAAAAATATTCATTTTAATTTCAACTTTCTAGAAAACAACCGATGGAAAAAAAGGATGGAGAGATATCTCCGATGCTATTTCAAAAATCGCCGATGAGAAGAAAATTTCGAAAAACGCCGCGCACAGAACTAACAAAGATCAAATCTCCGAAATCGATGGTAACGTAAATATTTGAAAGTAGTAACTGTTAATAAGACCGTGTCAAATTTTATATGAAACCCGAATTAAAATTTTTTAACTAAACTTCAACGATCTTATTACTAAGAAGCTGATTCATTTTTTTAAAGAAGCCGACAGAGATTTGATTCAATGCTTGGATACAATGATCGATAATGCTGCACTGGACGTTATTGCTGAGGTCGTTGCAATCGTGCCAACTATTAATTCATAGCTAGTTTTTTTCTTCTAAAAATAAAATAAAATAACGAAATTACTTACACTTCGTTTAAAATTTAACTAAAAATGTTTCTTCAAATGTTACTAAAAATATTTCATCAATTTACCTTACAATCAAACCTACGCAGAACGGTAAAATAGCCAACCTGAATATAAAATCCAGTTTGGACGACCAAGCCATACAATCCGGCGGATGGGTGTATGAAATTTTTCCTGATACTATAAAATTAACATCGGATTATTTGATCATTTAATGATTTCATTTTGCTGCTCTTAAGACCAACAAGTTTAAAAAACCACAATGTTTAATGTTTAAAATTTTTATTGATTTAATCTTTCTAGGTATTGCGGCCTGGAGAAGGATACGGTCATATTGAAGAAATCATCTGATCTGACTATTCCTTTGCACAGGTGTTTGCTAGGCTTCTGATCTTTTTCGGATATCTTAATTTTAAAAAATCAATACAAATTTTAAAACATAAATAATAATTTTAAAAAATAAATGTTTAAAAACGTGCAAATGAATAGTTACATAAGCAGAGGCATGATATCCTGTCCGCCTAAGATGATCTATGAACTTCTCATTTCTCCAACAAGTCGATTAACATATGATGATGCTATCAAGGTGTGTTCATCGAAATTTAATTATTATATTAATTACTAAGCACCTAATTACTTAATTATTTAATTAAGAATTAATTATCAATTACTAATTATTTATTACCACATAACGATTCTACACACATATAGTCAGAAAAAATAGTTAATAAAACTGAATTCTACAAGGATTAATAAAAATAGTGTATTGAAATACCACAGTGCTTGTAATAAACGCGGTGAAATTTGCTGGATAAATCATTATTTGAATGAAAAAACTTGTATTCTTTCAGGATGTTGAGGTAATAAAAGAATTCGATTGCGGAATAAAAATAGGTTAGATTGGGTCGTTTGTCTCACCTACTGTTCGAAATAATCACTTATTTTTATCATAATTGACTAAATTTAAAACATAATAAAAAATCGAAAACGAAAATTAAAAAAAACTTTTGCATTGAATTAATTTTGCAACCCACTAACACCGATCCAGTCCGCCTACTGTACGAGATAGGACAGAACTTCAAGAGGGAATTGCACGAGTTTGTGGTGTTGCAGGGCGAAAGAATGGAGGGCATGAAGCACATCATTACCCTGCAGTCAGTCGACTGGGACTACCTGAGCAGCAAGGCAAGCAGTGCAAACAAAACTGGCGATGCAAATTTTTCAACAAACGCCAGTAGCTGCGGCGTTAGTTACTGCGGTGGTGGTAGTGAGAACTTAAATGGAAGCAGGAAAAATTCAACTTCGAGATCAACGGAAACGTCTGACGCCCTGAAGATGAAGTTGCCCCGACAGAAGCAACAACTACAACAGAGGCAGCAGAACCCGAAAAAGCAAATCATTGATGATGCTATCCGAGCAAAAGTTTCTGGAATAAGTTTTAAATATAAATTTTTTCGATTTTAAAATTTCGTATTTTCAGTAATCGTTGTATCGCCGATAGTTTTTAAATAGTTACCAGTGAAAAACTTTTAAAGAAATCATTCATTCGTTGTAACTGTAGAAGCGCAGTTCAGTTTGGCATTTATAAGACTAAAACAAACTGCTTCAAAATTTATTAAAAGATGTTTTCAAGCGGTTGGATAATTGAGCCAGTCATGAAGACGGACAAGTTGTGTTCAATGGTCACATACATTTGTCAGGTTTTAAATTTTTTTGAATGGTTTGTCGTGTTTGCTGAAAGTAGTACTATCAAGACAATCTAATATAAACTATCTAATACGAAGTGGTAAATTTGTTTTTTTTTTATAACTGAGCTTTTTCAACAGCGCCATTCATTCTGGCTACAAAACTTTAATTTACACTTAACTTTTTTCTTAATATTCAAGAAATTTTATTTACTTTTATGTAACTAACGTTCCAAATTTTGAGGTGTTTTTTAACAACAGGATTTCAGCAAATAAATTGCAAGTTACACAATTTAAAAATTATTCAATTTATTTAAAATTAAAAAAATTTTAAAAATGTACTGGAGCAGATGCAGCTGGGAGCAGGCATGCGCCAGGGACAGACGTACATGTCGGAAGAAGTTGCAGTGAAGCAGCCACTCTGCATCGTCCACCTCCGCAACTACATCGCCAAGACGGCCGCCAAAGATGACGCGAGCAACAAAATGACGGACAATAAGAGAAACAATTCCGTCACTTTGTCACTTTCGAACGCGTTGGCGAGATTTAAGAATGGATCTGTTGATCGAGTTGATGAGGAGGAAGAAGAGGAAGAAGAAGTGGAAGAGGAAAAAGATTTTGGGAGAGAAGTTCTTGTTTAAGGTGATGCAACGTCGTAAAATTCAATTTAAATATCATTTATTTTTACGGTGCAATGATTGTATTTGATTTTGTCACTTGAATTTTCAAGTTTTCAGACTATTTTAGTAAATAATTTAGAGCAACAGTAAATCTTTCTTATGTTGGCTGGTTATTCACTGTTAGAAAAGTTTTCATTTTTCAATTAAGCATTTTAACTAAGTAGGTAGAAAGAAATCGTAAAAAATTAACGAAAAATTGCTGTTTAATTATTGCAACGGAAATATTTTTCTAAAAAATTTATTTAAATGTATATATTTTAACCTTCATGTCATGGCCTTAAAAGTGTTTTTACAATTAAAAATGAATTTGTTCACATGCTGTTTATGTATGTATTTTACGTTGTCAACTTATTCATCTAGCAACACCAGTATTTAGCTGTTAAACGATTGATGATGGCCATACACACGCACACATACACACACACATACACAACACACGCACACATACACACACGTACGCACGAAAGAACGAAATTATGCTATAAATCAGGAGTGGGCAAACTGCGGCCCGCGAAGCTATTTTATGTACACATGCCGCCCTCCAATGGTAAAATAGTTCTCACACCCCTACTATAACTAACAACACATAAATAAAATATATCCGTTGTTATACAATTTTTAATAATAATTTCACTTTGAATCAATGAATGACGTTAAAAATTTATGAATATTAATAATTTATAACTTCTTGTTTGTCACTCGCTATAAACTGTTCTTTCTTCATTGAATTCTTTTACATTTAAGATGTCTATCGACTGATTTTGATTTGAGTTAGGTGGGTGGAGCTTATTTGGGTTGGGAATTTTGACGAGCTGTATTTAAGGTTATCACTAGATTACTAATATGATTACTAATATTTAATACTTTGAAAATTTACTGCAATACAAATTTAATACATTACTAACTTAACACACAGCAACTTAATATATTGACCATTAACTAACTTTTATTTTACTAACTTATTACATTACAAATTTACTACTTTAATAACTGATTACATTTCTAAATTTCAACATTGCAATTTATACAAATTCATCACATTACATACATTACTAATGTGCTGCTGTAAATTTTACTAAGTTACTAACAAACTATACTACGTAAGCAAATCACACGCTAAGTTTTATTGCAAAATTTTTAGCAATAATTTTTAATTCAGTTTCATCAGCTTGATTAATAAAATTAAAGTTATAGAAAATTTTGTGAATAATCTGAGAAAATAATAATAATAATAAAATATTAAAGATTAAATCAAGGAAAAAATTGAAACTACTACTACTACTACAACAACAACAACTACTACTACTACTACTACTACCACTAGTAACCGCTACCACTGCCACAACTTCTACTGCTATCGCAACCTCTAACGCTACCGCTGACACTACTTCTGCTACTGCTACTACTACTACTACTACTACTACTACTACTACTACTACTACTACTACTACTACTACTACTACTACTACTACTACTACTACTACTGCTACTACTACTACTACTACTACTACTACTGCTACTACAGCGTTGCTTTACAGCGTCCGGCGCAAATAAAATAAATAATGAATAAAAGATTTATAATTAAAATGAAAATAAAATGAAATGAAACGAAATGAAAAACAAAGACACTAATAAAATCAGAGATGTGCTGCGCGGGAAAGAGCATTTGTTGCAAAATGTAGAATCACACCAGCACTCAGTTTTTGTGGTGTTGACGTCAACTGTCGTGTCCAGGCAGTCATTTTCTAGCGCTTTACTATCCGTAACGCAGTCACGATTAACTGATAACAGATGATCTGATAAAGATAGATGATAAAGATGAAGAAAATAATGATGATGATGGTGGCGATGATGAAGATGATGATGAAAATGATGATAATGATGGCTACGATTTATGCTGTTGTATATGATAATCTCTAAACGGTGTTGACACTTCTATGCAATTGATGAGCACTTGCTGTTACCCTAAAAAGTTTCGTCAAAAATCATCACAAATAACTTTCGCCGAACGAATATCCGTTAGCACTTATGATAAAATAAATCACCAATTAATCCTTTTTTAAATTAAAACCATCAAAAATAATTTCAAATATCTACTAACCATTAACTTTAGTGAAAGAAGTAAAACAATATTTTAAAAAATTACTAACCATTAACTTTAGTGAAAGAAGTGTAACAGAAGCCACTATAACAGGAGACAGAGCTATAAAAATTCGTGACGTCAACATCGTCGGTAATGAGCTTATCGTAGTCGAATTTGGCGCTCTCGCAGACGCCATTTGAACCATTGGCGGACTCGCACTTTACGCAGAACTTTTCACCAATATCAGGACTTCCCCCAGAGGTGACGGTGGTGAAGATGGCGAGGAAGATGATTGTCATTGGAAAGATTGGATGGTGGTGTCTCTTTGAATTTATAACTGACATTTTTTTATTTCATTAATGATTAATCGATGATTTTAATTTTTATTGCTATTATAATTAATATTATTATTGATGCTGCTATTATTATTGTTATTTTTATTTACATTATTAACTGTGAATGCTCGCAAGCAACTTCATTTTATGAGGTTTTATGGCCCATCAGTCAAAAATGTGCCATTACGCAAGAAAACTTGAGTGAAATTTTAACAATTTTTATAGAGTTCCGAATACATAATTGATATTAATAAAATAAAATAAAATTAATTAAATAAATTACAAACACAAGTAACAATTATATTCCGGTTCGCATTGGAGATCTTACGAGAAATGAATTAACTCCTCTTATAATTCTTATATAAACATTTGTTTGGCAATCACGTGACTAAAATGAATAAACAAATATACATATACTGCTATAATCTTTATACATATGTACACATACTTATATATATATAAATATAAGTATGTGTATATATATAAGTATGTATATATATATATTTATTTATATATATATATATATATTTACATATATAGTGTTGTGTACTAATTACACAATAAACTTAAAAAATCTCACGCTGGGAAACATGAGAGTGTGAGATTATAATTTAATAATATATTATACAATAACATGCAAGTGAGGAAAGAGAGAGAGAGAGAGAGAGAGAGAGAGAGAGAGAGAGAGAGAGAGAGAGAGAGAGAGAGAGAGACAGAGACAGAGACAGAGAGAGAGAGAGAGATGGAGGAAGAAAATAAGAAAATAATGTGTGAACGACGTTAAAAGTTTCAAAAGAGAATCATAAAAAAAATTGTATGAAGTATTATTTAGAATCGCCTGATTATATGGTTTAGGACAATTTAAAAAAAAAATAAAAAAACGCCTGTTCTGAGTTGCACTTGTGATTAAAAACCTTTACACCATGGTATTGATAATGTAAAGAACTCATTTTTGTAGCGCACATAAAACTTCTTTTTGGGCAAAAATACCATTACAATGCCTTACCCTACCAAGTTCTAACTAACCCCTCTAACCTCCAAAAATTAACATTATACACTAACTGACTGGCTGACTGGCTGGTTGGCTGACTGACTGACTGACTAACTAACAGACTAACTAAAGAACTAACCTCTAAAAACGAGCGTTATACACTGAGGTGTTTGTTCTATTAATTATTATTTGCATGTTTATCTAAATATTAAAAAATAATTCATTCGGTTTATCTCTGTTTGAAATTCCTGTCTCTATATTTTCTTAATGAAACTGTTATTTATCTAAGTTATTTTGGCTGTGAAATTCTAATCTTGAAACTGTACGAAACAACTCATTGAATGGCTAAATGATGATTAGTGGGTTTGAGTCATTTTAAATAATGTGATGTCATTGGAATGCAACGCTGAATGTTGGTTAGTTAATAAAAAAAGAAGAAATCTGATGAGAAGAATATTTTCTATTTTTAATTAATTGATTATCTATTAAAATAAAATTTTTATTAATTCTGGTTATTTCTAGGTATTATTTTTTTATTTATTTGAATTATTCATAGTGTGTTTATTTTGTCTTAAGGCTTTATTTTTCTATCTTTATCAGATTCTAAGTATGTTATGAGTGCAGTTTATGTTTTATTTTAATTAATTTCACGAACGTGACAAACTTAAACTTATCCTCTTTATCTCTCTCTCTCTCTCACTCTCTCTCTTTTATTCGTTCATTTACTCATTTTTCCTTCGTTCGTTCATTCATTCATTCATTCACACATTCATTTATTTATTCTTCCTTCCTTCATTAACTCAATCATTCATTCATTAATTCGTTCATTCATTCTTCCATTTTTTTATCCGTCAAGATTAATCAATGCCGGCAAATAACGGAGTAATGGATGGATCGATGAATGGATGGATGATTGCAAAGGCTTTAAATTACATAATCATATTGATTGCACACTGACGATGACGATGAAGACGACGACGATGATGAATGCGTTGTGGTGATTGTGATCATGACTTCGTGGTGATGATGATGATGATAATGATGTGATGATGATGATGATGATAATGATGAGAATAACACATTTGCAACACAAAAAACTTTTTATTTGTTCAGGATCTAATAACAAACCGGAGTTAATATTTTCGTATAAACATAAAAAAGGACACACAAACACTCACCACACACATTTTCACCACAAACTTTCACCACACACACTTACACGCACATATATACACAAACATATAGAATAAAACAAACTCAAGATAACAATCATAGGCATACAGACGAATGCAAACACAAATATATCTGTAATAAAACTGACATACAATCTAACATAAATACGCACCACACACATACACAGCACACACACACACATGCACACACGCACGCACATACACACCATACACGCACACACGTACGCACACACGCACGCACACACAGATAAAAACATAAAAAATTGTCATTACAATAAAGCGAAACGCGGTTGTTTTTTTATTACGTAGAAATGGCCCTCCAGCGTATCATTTATCTCAGTTATTAATTTTAAATGATTGCCGTATAAACAACATACAAACACATACACAAACATATATATATATATATATATATATATATATATATATATATATATATATATATATATATGTTGGCAATAGACTATAATTTTTACAATATTCTATGAATTAATTAATTTAATTTATAGAATATATATATTTCTGTGTGTATGTCATTTTAAAAATGTAAAAACATATTAAACGTCTGATTTTGTTTATTTTACATCGTATGTATACTAAATTATAAAAAATACAATTATGAAAACATTCTACTTGTGTCTCCAAAAACTACATTATATATATATATATATATATATATATATATATATATATATATACACACACACACATACATACATACACACTGTTCATTAATACAAAATTACAACGCTTATACAAAGGCTACAAAAAACATCCTATCAAATATTAGCTATCTAAATACATTGATACACTACAACAGATAGATTGATTGACAGATAAACACACATTATAAACTAGATATATATATATGGTAGATATAAAGTATCTATATACATATTTATGCGTATAAATATAGATATACCTATATACCTATATATAACAGATATACACTGGTATGTTTAGATGTATGCTATTTATTTCACTGCAATTATATTTAGTGGCTAGCTATTTTGTTTATCATCAAAATATAATAGTTATTTATTTGTTTATCTGTTTGTTTTTTTATCTGTTTGTTTGTTTTAAGAAAACAAAAACAAAAAAATATTTATTAATAATAATAAGGTGTAAGACTCACAGTAGTAAAATATTTTTAAAATTTCAGAATCGCGGTTATTTTCACCAGTTTTTTTCCTCTCACTAGTTCATGGTGCTTTTAATTTCGCAGTAGTGCTCCTTGCAGAGCCACCTTATTTCTCGATCTACGTAGAGCGGCCGCAGACTGCCGAACCTACTCGACGAGTTGTCGATCCTTAAATAGCGGCACAACATCATCCGACTGGACGTTGACGCCGACTGGAATATCGTGTAAGCGTTCACCGGGTTGTTCACCTTGGTTTTTAAATGGAAATTAGAAATCATTTTTGTTTATAAAAAATAAAAAAAAAATATTTTTTAAAACTTCATCTCCATGATTATAACGTTTACGAAACAATAAAAATACTATTAAAACGTTCATGATTATGTTTAATAATATTAAAATAAATTTATCCAACTTAAATGCTTATAATAATGATCGGTAAAAATATTTTACGCAATAGAAATGAGAAAGACCTTGAAGTAAAGGTCAGACATTCCGTCCCCGGCGGCAGTAAGCACCTTGGACAACATGGTCAGCACCCTCTCCTTGTTCTTCAGCAACCATGCCACAGGGTCAATAACGTGGCCCTGGTTGTTGTGATGGTGCTGTCCAAACTCGCCACTTCGTAAGTACTCATAGTTCTTGATCAGTGTGGGAATGATTGGAGCGATCAGTCTGACGTTGCAGGGATGTTCGGGAATGCCGTGGATGGCCTGCACCAGCGGTAGGGCGAGTGTCACCAGGCGGGAAAGTTGCTCGCCACCGGAGAATTTTGAAAAGTGGGCTGATCTGAGAATATTATGGGTGAAATTAATTAAGGTTGTGGTGTATATACGCACGATGTTGAAAAATGTTTTTGTCTATTTCACAAAAACGCCGCAAAAAAAATTAGTTATAGAAAAAATACTGTTTTCTTTATTTATTATTATTATGATAGTTTAATTGTAAAGTAATATTTATCATACAAAATGGTTCAGTAATTGATATAAAATGATGATTCAAACGCTAATTTTGTAAAAATATATTAAAATTTTATTTTTTTAATAAAACAAAATTTTTTTTCTGGAATTTCAAATAAATAAAATTTAGATTTTTGTTTAGACAATGTGTCCGGTGAGATCGGGCGAAATTAAAACGATGTACGCTTGATTGATGGATGGCCATGCGATATTGCTTTAATCAAAGTCTGATCTGTCTATCTTCATCGTCATCATCATTGTAATCATCATCATCATCATCATCGTAATCATCATCCTCATCATTATCATCGACATCATCATTATCACAGCCAGCATTGCCTTTATAATCGTGACGTGAGGTGCATTGCGGATGTTTTCGTAGCAGTTTAAAAAAACGTTTGAATAAACATCAGCTTAAGTTTTGTTTTCCATCAACACGTACTCACTCATCCTATGCGTTGATTCTATTAAATTACGGTCAGCATGACAAACATCGCAGTCGATAAAGTTGTTTTTCAGTAATCAAAGTATATGAACATTGACTAACCTGTTTATGCGATATCCAACATCGTCAGTGAAATGCCAATGGGAGGTGTATTCGCACAAAAAATGAACTTCCAAGCCTTCGAGGAATCCAGTCTTTGAAAAGAGGTACCAGTCCCTTGTGGTCACAGTGGCACTAGGTGGAAGTATGATCACCAATCTTGGATGTTCATAGTCCGGTAGTACGGTCAAACTGACCGTTGCAGGCACCTCTACCGCAGTCGACGCAGGAATGTCCATGCCACAGCCGGCACTGCACCCGCCACTGACGTTGAGTTGGTATTCACTTGAACAACATTTGTTCCACGTTGTTGTGTTCATATTATTCCAGCGCTTATTGCAGCTGATAGACGTGTTATTGTTTCGTCTTTTCGATGATATTCTGCAATAACTGACTCGACCCGCTTGAGAATTTTTCAACATAACGCATTTCGAACAGGTTAAAAACATATCCCCGTATCGATCGTCATCTTCGTCGTCTCTTGATCCAGTTATGCATCCGCCGTGAGACAAACTTCCGAAGCTTCCAAGTCCATCAGAACTGTAGAGTATGCTGGTGCTTGGACTCATGCTGCTGCTCGGCGTGTGGCTGCTGCTGAAGCTGCTTGCTGTGTCGTTGTTGACGACGTTAGCGTGTTCGAAGTCTTCCTCTGGTTGATCGTCGAGATAATTTTCAATAAAATTTAGCACCGCTTTTGTTGGGCAGCACGGAGTTGTTCCTCTTACTTGCACCTTGATGAACTCCATGCGCGGATGGAGAGAGAGATGAACTTTATGTAATGATTCATCAAACTTCAAGTCGTCTCTGTTATCATTATGATGTGAGTCAGAATCAGACATGCAGAGTTTGAGTTTCTTCCGGTTGATATAGCAATCTTCACATCCACTCTCATCTAAAGAGGAAAAGAAAACAACATGATGTGCCATGAATACTGGAGTTGGATCAGGAATTACTTTCAACGTTTTTCTGCCTTCTTCGTCGTTCAATCGAACCATTAGATCTGTGAAAAATCCTGGTTTTAACAAGCGCAACGAAATTTCACAAGAAATCTGTCTTTCTTCCCACTCCGGATTATCCGGCCAAACATCAAGGCTGGGAAAACCATGTTCCAACAGCGAAACAACAATTAAATTGCGAGGTTCGTTCAACGAGGGCTGAGGTTTTAAAGATGGTATCTGGAACTGTTGATGCTTCCTCGTTTCGAAAGAATTACTTCCATTAAAAAACACGCAATAAGGATTGGTTAGAATTGGAGTTGTGAGAGAATCCGGAACGACGAGGCAAGTTTCCAGTTTGATGAGGGCTAACAAAATCCATCTGGCGTATGATGAATTAATTACACTGGTCTGGGCAAGATTTGACGATTTTACCAATTTATACTTGTAAGTTGCAGATTTTTTTGGCAAATTAGTGGCAATTGAATTTAATTCTTTGTCGTTTAAAATATTAATAACTTCATTTTCTGTGCAATGACTGCGATCAAGTGTTTCTAGCAAATGTTGAACGCGCCCGAGGAACCAGGCTACATTGCCTACTACTAATCTCGAAAGCTGTTCATCGGTTTCGCTGCCGAAGTATATTAATTTACCCTTAGAATCAAAATAAGTAAGCATCTGCTTCAACTGATTCAACGGCACGTCGCATGTTTTTGCCAGTGTTTTTACTTCTTCGTAGCTTGTGAAAGGCAACCTCAAATTATTTTCTAACGAATTTAGCTTTATTAGAAATTTTATCCAACTCTTTGGTACTCTGCTTCCCCCGTTGAATTCTATGCACAAACAAACAATAGCTTGTTTCAGTCTTTCAGCGGAGTAACATTCTAGAAGAGCCAAGTTGGGATTCGAACCAGACGACTGCAGACCGGAAGAAGACGATAAACTTTTTTGCTTGGTCAATTTACTGGCTATTTTGCGAGCGTCAACTTCATAATAGGCAATCACGTGCGGAAACTTGTTCCTACTGCCGAACGGTGGAGGAGGGGAAGGTTGAGATTTTTTAACACACGAGTCACCGGATGTTGTAGAAATTAATGTAGCGCTGGATGATGATTTTTTACCTCCTAAATCTGCAGGAGTGAAAGCACTTGAGGTGTCTTGTTTATCGCTACTTGATCCATCTACAAACCCTAACATGCCCCCAGTAGATCGACCCTTCGAAAATGTGCGACGTGCCGTTTTGTGGAAAGATGGTTTGTTGCAAAGCAGACAAGAACGCATTTTTTGATCGCCATGGTAGCGCTTGTTGTGGAATTTTCTACCTTTGTCCAAAATTTTTTCCACAGCCTGCCAGATGTCGTGATAAGATGAGTTTTTGACGTTGTCTGCGTGTGTGCCTGCAATGATGACTGGCGTGTTGGGGTGGGTCTCGTACAGAGACTCTAACCACATCTGAAAACGGTAGAGATGGCGTTGATAAAGATGTTGATGGCAGTTGTTGTTGGGCTGTATGGTTGAAATATCAATTGAGAGAATAAACACATCGATGTTTATTCGCGTGCTGTAACCGTCTGACCAGCCTCTGTTCAGCTCAACAGCACTAACAAACGTTGGCAGTGCTGGTTGCTGTTTCGTGCTGTACACGTTATTTGAACCGTTGTTAGAGCCGTCAGTGCTGTGGTATAATAACATATCTGAAGACTTGTTGCCAGGAGTGCCAAAGCTGCAAGATGTGTTGTTATCGGCTGACGTGGAATAATACGATGAAAATATCCAAGAAGAAAGCGACGAAGATGACGAAGAAATGGTTTCGTGGCTGTCCTTATTTAAATATTCAACCAAAGTCGATTTACCGCTCTGTGTCTCGCCGACGACACCGACTGAAATATCAAGTACTGATGAACGGCCGGTGGTTTGTCTTATGAAGCACTGCAGGTCGGTTCGTTTTTGTAGTTGTAACAAATCGGTCCTTAAATATTTCGGTCTCAACGTGACGTTGAAGTAATCGAATCGATATAAACGAGATATCAAATCATTCAAGCATGTCGGTATGTCTGTTATTCGGTTGTAACTGATGTCCAGCACCTAAAGAGTAGGCAGAAAGATAACGAAAACAAATGAGCACATGGAAGAAAGATTATATAATTTATTATTTGCATAACAAAAATTAATACAAGTGTAGCTATACGTCGAAGTAAAATTGCACAATATTTATTAGCGTCTGCCTAGTTGAAAGCAGGAATAAGTTTTAATAAAAGAAAAATAAATGATCAGAATGTGAAACCTGTAATTCTTTGAAATTCGAAAGTTCCTTCGGCAGAGTAGTTATCCTGTTTCTGTCACACTTGAGAAATTTCAAATTAACGAGTGGGGTTATCCAGGAGATATCATCCAACTTGTTGCCGCTCACTGAGAGCACCTGATCGTCAAAATTATGATGTCAGCTATGGCGATGCGATGATGTCAGCTATGGTGACATCAACAACGATCATGTCATCATGATTGATGTTAACCGAGATGATGATGAAAATTTAACTATGATTATAATGATGACGATGATGATAATGAGGATGATGATGATGTTAACCGTGACGAGGACAATGATGAAAATAATGATGTCATCACTACTGTTGCTTGCGCCGATGCTTATGAACGCTGCTGGCGTACGAAGGAATGATGGTAGTAATTTAAGAGGAATTAAATTTGTTTTGAATTATTTGAGATGCTGAAAAAAAAGATGATTATGTGGATGATCCACGAAATTCCACCATCGAAGATGTTAAAATATGACAGCAATTTTCAAACTTTTTAAATTTTTCACAATTAGATGAACGCAAAACGCTTTAAATTTAAAAACTTTTTAGTGTTAAGGTTTTTTTTTGAATGAAAATAAATAGAGCAGACGGTAAACAGTCGTCGCACGCTTGAAATGTTATGGCTTCAGCGCAATAAATCTTGTTAAACAAACCGCGCACCTCACAGCAGAACATTTTATCACATTACCCAGCTATCGTTCGTCCCAGCCGTGCTTCTAACAAATTTTTCGTATTTATTGATTTGCACGAACGTTCTTTATTAATCATTTCTCGGAAATGTCATGAATAGCAGAAAAAAACAAAGATGAATAAACAATCAATCAATTTTTCATTCGCACATTCAAATTTTCTAAGCCAACGTGACATTCAATCCCTGAATGCCAACCTGCAATGCTGTCATGGATCCGAACGAACGATTCATGTACCTCAATCTTGGCTTCTGACAGTCGCAACTAAACACTTTCAGCTTTTTCAGTTTTGTTATTTCATCTGAAATTTCTTCCAAACAGTTTCTGTCCACCTTTAGAACTTCCAAAGTAGCGGCCATGTTGAAAATTTGAAACGGAAGTCGTTTGAGGTGAGTGTGAGAGAGAATGAGTGTCGTCAATAAATATGGCTGCTGTTGTAAGATTTGCTGGAGTATTTGTTGATCGTGAGACACTGGCTGGTAGTGTGGTGGTTGTTGTTGTTGTGGTTGCTGTTCAGACTTCGAGGAATGAGATCTACATGGCGAGTCGTAATTCTGTTGTTGTTGTTGTTCCTGATTGACAAAGAATGGCTCGTCCTGGGAGTCCCACTGCAGTCGACAATCAACGATCAACAAATGTTGCAGCCTGGCCGGGTTGCTCGATCGCTTTAAAAATTCCGTGAAAGGCGTGAAGTTGGATTCATCTTGAAGGACGATGACGTCAGTGAAATCAGTGTTGCTGTTTCTGTTTGATGTTGTCGTTGTCGAGGTCATTGTTATATCGTTGTTGAACAAATAGCTGCAACAACAGCAGTTAACAGACGCCTGGGAGTCGTGTTGGTGCACCGGAAAATGTTGTGGTTGTGGCTGTTGTGGTTGTTGTTGCTGCTGCGGCAGATGTTGTTGATGGTGCTCGGGGCTTGAACAACAAATGGCGCAACAACATTCACATATTTGATTTATCACAGGGGGCTGCAACGAGTCAACGTAATGTGCCACGTTTTGGCGGACCAATAAGAGACAAGATCGTGTAACTTCATTCATCCATTCAAATTGCCCTGACGAATGGGGACAACTCTGATTCGACAGTGATCTAAGCGTATTCGAATGCTGATTGACCGATAATCCTTCATTAGATTTCGAGTTATCCAAACAGCATCTTTCGATTTGCGTAACAACTGAATCCGTGGTGCAGCAGCTGTCGATACTGCTGACGCTGCTGTTGATGACGTCACGTCGTTTCCATGACGACGTTGATGACGGCGAGTTTGTGAGGTCAGATCCGGGGAGAGAGAAACAGGAATGTGCATGATATTGATGAGAGGTTGTCGAGGAGGATGATGAATGATGCTGAGACTGCTGCTTCGCTACCGCCGGAAAGATCTGAAGATACCAAAAAAATAAAAATCAACCAATGGGAGAGCGTGAATCAAAAGAACTTCAACACTTCGAGTAACAGTATATAGACGACGCATCACAAGGCAACGTTTACATTCAACAGATGATACATATCGATAACACTCATAATTCTACATAACATCAAATAACATCAAATTAAGTTAGATATAACATTAAATAACAATAAAATACACCTGACGCAAAATAAAACGTTACATAAAAAATGTACTAGATATCACGTTACATTAAACAGCATCAAATAACATTAAAGTAAACTAAACTTAACACTAAATAATATCATACATGACAATAGATAACATCAAATAACACCAAATTACACTAGATTTAACATTAAATAACATTATACATAACATTAAATAGCACTAAATGTGAGACGTAACACGAAATAGCATAGGAGGAAAATAGCGAGAGAACAGAAAGGAATAGAAGAAAACGTGGCGCACATACAGAGCATGAATAATGCAGCACCAATATGAGGCGGGATGCAAGTGACTGACTGGAGCACTTGGGCAGGTCAAAATATTTATAACTAGTGAAATGGTAGGAATGGACTAAATAAAGGAATACATTGATGGAAAGATGAATGAATGAGTAGATGGGAAGATGGATAAATAGGTGGGAAGAAAAAGAAATGGATGGTTGGTTTGATGGATGAATGCATGGATAGTTTAAAAAATAAATATAGAGATAAATGTTTTTATGGTTGAAATATTAATTCATTCAACAAAATGTTTCTGAACTTTAACTATTTAAAAAGAGAATAAAGGAGACAAAAATGTATAAATGAAAAACAATTAAAAGAAACAACGCATGATTAAATGTTCAAACGAAAAGGAACAAAATTAATAATCGAACAGTTGATCGAACGAATGAACGAACAAATAAACAAACAAATGTACGTACGTACGAACGAACAGATGAACGGACAAACAAATGAACGAACGTCCTCAATAAAACGGAGCCCTGTGTTGCCATTAGCAAAATTAAAAGCTACGAGAAAGAAGAAATCAATGGAGGAAGAATCCAGACGCAATGCTAGAACAATTTATTACTTTCTTGCTTGCACAACTTCTACTACTACTACTACTACTACTACTACTACTACTACTGTTACTACTATTACTACTGTTACTACTACTACAAATACTACTTCTACTACTACTACTACTACTAATACTGTTACTACTACTGCTACTACAAATACAACTTCTACTACTACTACTACTACTACTACCACTACTACTATCACTATTGCTACTACTACTACCGCTACTACAGCAACAACTACTTCTACTACTACAACCGCTACTACTACTAACTACTAATAAAACCACTACTACTAAAACCACTACTACTACTAATTCTCGTCAAATAAAACTGCTATATTTAATCAGCGTAGTACCAGGTGTGCAGACAAGCGCCACACATAAGTGTATGATTGAAAAGTGAACGGACTTAACTCCTCTTGCACATTTCAGATCTCAATGGTTTCCTGATTTTTCGACTAAATCCATTTTGTGCTGCGTCTATTTTTATTACATTTAATAATCACAATATTTATTTTGTATGACATCCATTTTCTATGGAAAGCCATGTTTTAGTGTTGTACATCCATTTTTATGATATACATTTTCATCCACACCACAGCCATTTGATAACTGGATCTATTCTATAGATACCCTATCATTCTCGCTCTGTCGCCTCGTTTAATGTATCCATATTTCTACTCTATCCGTTTTTAACCAATTGTATCAGCGTGCTACTGTATCTAAAATAAAATATTATGAAGAAAGTGATAAATTATTATTAAATGTCGGTGAACTTCAAGTAAGTAAAAATAAGCGAAAGTGATTAAAAACTTTCAAATAAAATATGCATTGGAATGAAATAAACTGCATGTAACATTATGAAACGAAGAAGATAAAACAATTAAATTAATGAGTTATAATATATTTTCAATAATTATACTTTTTCTCAAGCACGAAAATAATAAAAATTTATCAAATATCAGAAATTCGTTATTTGAAAAGTCATCACACAATAAAAATTCAACCTGCTTTATGAACGAATCATATTTGATGACGTCAAAAGTTGGTGACGTAAGTAGAGCCCTCACGAAATCCAGCCTATCATAGCGAAGGGCGATGTGTAACGGTGATTCTCTATTGGCTGTCTGAGTTTTATTAATTATTCATAACTTTCAAAAGTTTTATTAATTATTCATAACTTTAAAAAATGAACCTGAGGTTCACGCTTATGAATATTAATGGTTTACAAAGATAAAAATCATAAAATATTTCATAAGAAGAAATTTATAAAAAAGTGACGTAAATATTTATCAGAACTTTGCCATAAATTTCACCATTCATAAATATTCATGATGCCCATTACACACGTGTACATAAATAATTTGCATATTTAGCTGACATAAAAAGCGCTGACTCGTAAATATTTGTCCTGACTCATTCTAAATCTCAATGCAATTTAATGTTCTTTACGCGCTCAACATTCATCGACTAAAGACTCACTACACACAACACACGCACACACACGTACACACAAAAACACACACACATGTACAGACGCATACACTACATATACATACACAACACAGTGCCGCTCTGTATTTTCTTATCTTCTTCATTTATTCATGAATGTCAACTCATTGCCTTTAATAAATTTTAACTGGTAGTAATTATTTTCATTTGGTAGAATAAATTAAAGAATTACTTATTAACATTTCCTGAATAAACATTTATTTATTTATTTGTATGTGCGATAATTTGATTTGATGATCGTCAATGCAAATACATTACTGCGTTGCGTAGGCAGAAGTAAAAGTCGATACCAACCAGCCAATCAATGCTGTTACATTATGTGTTTGTGTATACTTTTGTATCTGTGCTTATGTGTTTGTATGCGTGATTATGTGTTTGTACGTATGATTATGTATTTGTATGTGCGATTATGTGTTTGTATGGGTGATTATATGTTTGTATGTATGATTATGTGTTTGTATGTGCGATTATGTGTTTGTATGTGCGATTATGTGTTTGTATGTGCGATTATGTGTTTGTATGTGTGATAATGTGTTTGTATGCGTTTGTATGTCTGATTATAGGCTTTTTATTTGTTTGTTTGTAATGTCAGCGTGTGAGCCTAAATGTGTGATCATTTTTTATTGATTATCCTGGAATACTTTCTGCAAATTGTTTATTTACACGCAAGCAAATGTGTTTAACCAGACGTACGAGTACAAACACACGCTCGGACAAAACGTATATGCGGGTTTGTCTATGTGTTTGTGTACGTGTGTGTACATGTGCACGTGTGTAAACGTGTATGTGTGTGTGTACATGTATGTGTGTGTGTGTGTGTGGTGTGTTTGTGTGGCGTTGTGTGTATGTGTGTGTGTGTGTGTGTGGTGTGTTTGTGTGGCGTTAACCAAGGCGCAAAAACAGATCCTGGGATGGATGACAAATGATTTCACATTACTGACTACAGATGCAACTACATAAATATAAATACTAGTTTATTTTCCGTGTGATATCTTAATTCTATGATACTGAGACTTGAGAATACTATCAATACGTCTAGTACGATTCAGAATGATCTGTTTTTAAATTTAGTTGTTTTAACTTTGACGTTTCAATGTTTTTATTTATTAAAAATTGAAGTTGCGATAATTACCGTTTGTGACATTAATGTCTGCCATTAGGTAATGTAATTTTAGCCTGGAGTTAATGTCATCCACATCAATGAAATGCAATAAAAACAATATATATTGTAATTAATGTAACTGTCACACAGTCACGGCATCAAGTTTTGTTACAACCACCACCACAACAACAACAACAGCAGCAGCAACGACAACAAAATATACAAACAACAACACACGTTTAGACGACATTTTCCCCGAGATCGGGGGTTGCCGTTTGGCTACCTATGATGAAACCGAAATACCCCTCGACGCCATCCACATCTGTCACTCGCCTCAGTATCACGCAACCCCGCTTTCACCCTGTCCTTCTCCACCTGCTCTCTCCATCTCAATCGCGGACGACCCCTTCCTACCACTCCTTCAACCTCGAACTCCAACGCTCGCCTAATCCCGACCCTTTCATCCCTTCTCAACACATGTCCATACCACCGCAATCTCGATCTCCTTATCAATGTCACAATGTCCTCATTCAGTCCCATCATTGACATGAGCTCTGTATTACTCCTCCTATCCTTCACTTTAACCCCACACATCATCCTCACCATAGCTCTTTAAGCCCTCTGCAGTACACTTTCCTCCTCTCTCCTCAACACCCAAGTTTCACCACCATATACCATCGCTGCTCTCACACATGCTTTATATACCCTCCCTTTCATCTTCACTGACCATTTCTTTCCACACAATACCCCACCCAGTTCTCTAAATTTCATCCATCCTACACGAACTCTAGCCGTAACTGCGCTCAAACATCCTCCATCCGCGTTCAGCTTATCCCCTAAGTAAACAAAGCTTTCCACTCTTTCAATACCACCACTCAACCCCGTCCTTGCGTCCGTCCTATTAATCACACCATGAACACATTTCTTACATTTGAACGTGCCTTCCACCTTTTTCAGTGCCCCCCTCACACCACTACATCTCTTATGCACCCATTTCTGACATCCTATACACAATACCGAGTTAGCCTTCACTCTCCTGTTACATACCCCACAGGGGTCTATTTTACAACAAAATATACAAAACAATCCATATTATACAATAACATTATCGTTGGGTGGGTGAGAGAGAGGGAGAGAGAGAGAGAGAGAGAGAGAGAATAAAAATGGAATGGAAATGCACGAGCGATAATCGATGACGTAGAGTCAGACCATAGATAGGAAACAAAGATAAATCAATGATCTATATTACGATGAATTGCTTTGATGCATCGCCTCAATTGTATTTTCTTTGGTTTTATATTTTGCATTGTATTGTATTTTGTATTATATTGTGAATTATTATTTGTATTATGTTCGGTATAATTATTCCTTCTTTGGTATCCGGTAGCATGGTGTTTTGTTTTGCATAAGTTATTGCGTATCTGTGTTGCATTTTTTCCCATATTTTTTTTTATTGAACAGTAGTTGGATAGTGTGAGCGTTAAAAGCACTTCTATTATATTTTAGACATTTGTAAAAAAAATGTATTTTTTACGTTCAGGTTTTCTCTCTCTCCTTCTCTCTCTCTCTCTTTCTCTCACTCTCTATATCTTCATGCATGTATAAATGTGCATAAATAAAATATACATACATAAACACACACAGACACGTGTATAGGGAGATTAGGGAGATAAAAAGAAAAAGAAAGAAAGAGAGAAAGAAAGAGAAAGAGAGAGAAAGAGGAAAAGAGAGAGAAAGAATAGAATGCGTCCTACTTCCTCCCGCCGAATTTTGCCATTGGAAAAAAGCATCACACATGTTGAACTTGATGTGAAAGATTCATCTATTAATAAATTTCAACGCGAACTTTCATCAAATGTTTGCCAAAATTCTTAACCATACTTTCAGACATTTTTTAAGTATTTTAAAAAATACACACATTTTAAAAAATACACACACACACACACCACACACACACACACACACACACACAGACAGGTTATTTATAATATGCACACACGATTTATGTGAATTGATGCACGCACGCACACACACATACGTACATGCACGCACGCACACACGCATACACACATGCATGCACAAAAATAAATATATGTTTGTTTAAAGCAAACACAATATATAAGTTTGAGTGGATTATAATTGAAAAGTTCTTGCAAGTAACATGAAAGAGCTACTGCTCGCTCATTCAATCATTTGCCCAAGCAATCCTTCATTCATTCATTTACTCATTCATTCATTCATTCATTCATTCGTTCGTTCGTTCGTTCGTTCGTTCATTTTTTATTTATGTAATCATTCATTTTTGTCTTCTTTCACTCAATAAATTGCCCATTTGAGCACCACCATCACATCGTTCGAGAATTCATTTTTCTCAGCGACATCATTAGAATTTGTTTCCTTGGCAACTAAACCCATCCCCTCCTCAAGATCACGTGCACACACAAACTCTCCACGCACACGTGCATTCGCACACACGCACACATCTACATTATTACACATGCATAATTGTATTTATACTTGTACACAAAATTACACAATCATCCAAACAATGGCATTCATCGATTCATTCTGTTCATTCGTTCGCACGAAAATGACTCAAAATGTAAACAACTTCATTTTTTAAACCAGAACATAAACAAATAATCACACAAATACAAAATAAATAAACCACCTCATTCGGCAAATAACATAAACAAACAAAAAACACTCATATAAATTAAGCATTTGTACGTACGCACAACTTAAACAAGTATGTGCGCTTTATGCATGCATGCATGTATGTATGTATGTATGTATGTATGTATGTATGTATGTATGTATGTATGTATGTATGTATGTATGTATGTATGTATGTATGTATATATGTATGTATGTATGTATGTATGTATGTATGTATGTATGTATGTATGTATGTATGTATGTATGTATGTATGTATGTATGTATGTATGTATGTATACGTGTATGTATGTATGTATACGTGTATGTACGTATTTATGTATGTATGTGTGTAATTATACGCACAAACTGCGCATACGAACCTAAACCACACAATCATGAAAATATGGCAGACACATTTGCACGGATATTTAGGCGTATTTTTTGTGCGTACACATATACACAGCGTACACTGTAGAAGAGTCAGTGAGTGAGTGAGTTTACAGTAAACGCATTCCAACCACGCATTTAGGTTCTGCATTTTATCAGCGTGTACAGCATTGCGTACAACGGTCCCTCCGGGCGATGTGCACGTTTGTATGAGCAGGAGGAGGCTGGGATGATTGCATTTGCGTATGCTCTTTTCCATGTGTGCGTGCGTGTGTGTGCGCACGTGAGAGTTTAGAATTTAGCCATTCATTATAACAATTAAAATAAAATATCTTGTTTTTTTTTCCGACGAATAAAAGAAAATTTATTGAGCTAAAACATACGAGCACGAACACGCATACTGCTTTTACACACACACACACACACACACACACACACACACACACACACACACACACACACACACCACACACACACACACACACAGACACACACACACTCATATACACCACCAACAGCATATAAACATACTCAGCTATAACTTCATTCAAATGTTTTCAAGCAAAGAGATATTGAACATTTATCTTTAGAAAACAAAAATTATACATTCTGTATATTAAATAACATAAGTGTCCATATATAGGCATACACCAACATACACACACATCCACGCACACACACACACACATTTATATTAACAAACAAACACAATTTTTTTTATAACAAATACATACACAAACATTCTACGCGCACAACAACAACAACAAAATCATCCACACTCATTAACTCACTCATAAAGCAACAAATACATCCCAATTCATCTCTACTCTACAACCAAAATTATTTACATACACATGAACACATCCATGCATGCACAATTGCACACGCACACACACTGACACACACACAGACACACACACGCACACACAGAGAGACACATACATATATATGCATATGAAATGCTTTCATTTTCTCGCAAGCCATGTAAAAGTGTCGGAACCTTAATTTGCTTATTTATATACGAGTGGAGATAAGAGAAGACGGAGTCAGCGTAAGACAGCAAGACGTGGCCTAACATGCTGTCTTCATCTCATAGTGGAGAGAGACTGCTTTTTTTAAAGAGAGGAATCTTGTTTTCTAACGCAAAGAAAATAAATTCAATTTCCTCGGGCGATACCACCTCTGGTTGTTTGGATGTGCAACTTGAGAACGTGCCAGGGAATGTGTAGTAGTTAGATTACGTGCCAGGGAATGTGTAGTAGTTAGATTTCAAAGGCGCTGTGTCAACACGCTTGCATCGGTGTGCATTACTTATAATGAATGGCGAGTTGACTTTGGCAGGAATGACGTGTGCACACTGATGTGTGCACGCTGATGTGTGCACGTTGATGTGTGCAAGTTGATGTGTGCACGTTGTATATTGTATTGCGTCTGTTGGGCGCGTCACTTATTGTTCACTTTTTATTTATAACATCAAGATGCTAAGTGAATAATGTCTTGAAAAAATAATCACTTTTTTAAAAATTTATTCGAGTTTTTTTTAATAAGCGCTTAATTTCAACATTTATTTCATTAGTTAATTCAATTATTATGTTTACTCTTTCACTTGCATAATTTTACATTCATTCATTTATTTAATCTCTCGTAAATTCCTTCACTCTTTCATTCATTCGTTCATTCATTAATGCATCACCACTACTGACTTCATCTCTGATGTTGACGTCAGCACCAAAAGCAAGAAGGTGATTGGTCATCTGGAGGTCGTCCTTAATTATGCCTTCCAGCACCGCGTGATGCAACACGGTGCGCCCGTTCTGAAGAAATTAATTAGTTAATCTTTTATTTAATTGAATACTTAAATTAATTAATTAACCACAATTTAGTAAATGAGATTATAATAAATTAGTATGCTATCGGTATTAAATTGAAAAGTAATTTACCAATCATGATTTTATGAGCATAACCCTTTCTGCCGAATGTTAACTAAAGTTGTCTCTAAATAATTTGAAAATGACGAACTAATATTTAAAACTCAAGGACTAAACAGTTTTAATATTTAATGGTTATTTTTTTATTTTCATAAAAATACAAATAAAATAAATAAAGCGAGAATAAAAAGTGAGAGTCAGCGATAAAAAATTAATTCATTTAATTTGAGGCGATTGAGAATTCTGCTAGAAGTCATCGTTAGTCCTACTCGCCATGGCTGTTGAAGTATCTTTATCGAGATTAATAAAATTTAATTACGAAAGAGAAAGAGAGGAAGAAAGAGAGAGAGAAAGAGAAAAAATAGAAAAAGTGTGAGAGAGAGAGTGTGACAGACAGACAGACGAAGGAAAAATAGCGAATGCGGTAATTAGATCCTATCGGCACAAAAAATTGACATTTATTATCAACGACTTCGGCTTATATGTCTCCTAAATACAATTAGCCAGGGATGGGATTTTCCACAAATTGACATTGCGTGATGATTGGCTAAATAGTACATGACGTCATAATTATTTCGACCAATCATCGTTGAGATATGATACGAGATGATAGGTGTTTATTAATTACAGGCTGGAAAAAATATAATGGCGGGAATTATGTCTTCTGATGTTTTTAGCTTCGTCTAGCTAAT
>NW_008703570.1:11968587-11987757 GCF_000326865.2 Helobdella robusta
GATGATGACGATGGTGATGAAAATGATCGTGATGCTTATGACGAAGATGATGGTGGTGATAATGATGACGATGATGGTGGTGATAATGATGACGACGATGGTGACGACGATGATGATAGAGATGATAATGATGACTATGACGTAGATGATGATGATAATAATGATGACGTAGATGATGATGATAATGATGACGTAGATGATGATGATGACGTAGATGATGATGACGAAGCGGCAGGGTTTCCTTGGTTAATATGAATGATTAATGTTGACATCATCATCAATGTCGTCGTATGCACTGCTGCTGAATGTAGAAGATGAAGATGTCAGCGATGGTGGTGGTGATGATATGGTGAAAATGATGAGGATGAGATGATAATGATTGAGATGGCGGTACTGATGATGATGATGATGTTGAATTTGTCGTTAAAGCACCTGCCAGTAGCAAAATAGTTAATGGAATGTGATTGGAGAACATTTTAGCGAGTTTTGTCATCATCATCAATTTCTTCTTCTTCATCATCATCATCATCATCATTTTTTTATTTTTCTTCATCATCACCATCATCATCATTTTCTTCATCATCCTCATCTTCTTCTTCTTCATTGTCATTATTACCATCATCATCATAATCTTCACCATCGTCATCATCATTGTGTAATTTTTTGACGTCATCTTTGCCAATAATTTTTTATGCGTTGTTCGTTCAATTCATCCGTCCGTGTTTGTTCGTTTGTTCGTTTGTTCGTTTGTTTGTTTGTTTACGTCATCATCACCGCTGCCGCGCTTTATTCATGAGCTGCTTACAGACTCACTCACTCACTTATTGAAAAATCACTATTAAAATATTCATAAAAAATTGTTTTTTTGTGTGTATTTTTTAAAAGTTTTCTACAAAAACTTTCCTTTTTAGACTTTTTTCTTCTCTCTCTCTTTCTCTCTTTCTCTCTCTCTTTCTCTCTCTCTTTTTGAATTTAGAAAATGACAAATACATCCAAGTATCCATCCACTCTTTAATCTATCCGTCCATCTATCTATCCATCCATCAACATTAATATTTATCCTGTATATTTGATGAAAAGTACAAGCTGCATTGTATATATTGCGTATTAACATCTATACATTCATACAAACACACACACACAGTACACACACACACACACACACACACACTACTATAGTTCAAGGGCTATAGTTCCATTCATATAACACTCCACATACTTTTTAAAAATATGAAAAATACAATCTCAAACTCGTGTTAATCTATTGTAGCCAAATTCAACACAACATCGTTGGATCATAAAAAATCTTAATTACAAGCTAAATACGCAAGGCAAAATCAATTATATCAGATTTACAACTTTTTAAAAAACCGAGAAAATAACAAAAAAAGCAAAAAAAGCAAAGGAAGATTTAAAAGTTCAACAATTTGCAGGACTTCTGAAACATCTCACTCAAAGAATAAAAAAAAACACATCACGAAACTGCCCACATGCACGCACGTCTCATACACTGTCCGACAGCTGACACACAAACGACATATTTGGTCGACAGAAACCTAAAGATCATACATGACATGTCGGCAAAAATGTTTTTCCCTGACATAATGCGACAAACTTTTATAAGCCTAAATTTTTTCAAAAGTACTGATTGAAGAGGGGTAGGGAGCTATGGCACTGAAACCCGTCCCAGTAGATACTTTTGCTAGGGTTAAGGTTAGATAAATGTAAAAAACCTCTCTGCGAATTTCATAAATTATAGTTGCATTATGACTATACCTAACCCTCTCCCTTAAACGACTGCACTAGTTTGCCAAATTTGAATAAAAATATTCATGTTTCAATATTTCAATCATGAAGAAGAAACACGAGGCAAGCAAAAAAGTTCAAGTCTACAGAATACGTCTGAATGCGACAGCGTGTATGAAACTGCATGCCTATGTGTCGTGCACGAATGAAAAATAAATTAAAATGAATGCCACGTAGGATGCTTCATTCTCTTGTGAAAAAAAGTTTGCCCAAATAAAATTCTTAGAGATTGGATAGGTTTCAAAATTCTTTAACGCCGATTCCATGGTGCATTTTAATTTCTAAGTTAATATTTAGTTTCTATGTTGCATTTATATTATTATGCTACTATATTGTACCATTGTTTATAAAATTATGATTATTATTATTCTTCTTATTAATAATAATAATAATAATTATTATTATTTTTAATATCGTTATTGCCCTTTTAACATATCGCCGCTGCCTCGATAGAAAAATATTTTGTGAAATATTTTGCTAACTCAGACGGTAGCCAATTAATTTTTTTATGTAAAATTCGTCTGTCACAAAATTTGTTTCAAGCTTAAAGTTTATCCAAGTCTGCAAAATTAGCTGAGTCGTCAGGATTTTCTCAAATGAATTAATTTCATTTTCAAGCCTGGGTTTGTTCTGTATGCGTGTGCGCGCGCGTGTGTGCGTGCGTATGTGTGTTTAAAACAAAACTTTACAAAAAGATACAGATCGATGCAAACTCTATGTACGTACGTACTACGCATGTACGTTTCGTTTCGTTTCGTACGTACTACGCATGTATGTATGTATGTATGTATGTATGAATGTATGTATGTATGTATGTATGTATGTATGTACGTACGTATGTATGTACGTATGTATGTACGCATGCATGTATGTATGTATGTATGTTAAAACATGATGAGTGACACTGAACCGTCTGTGACACTGTATGTATGTATGTATGTATGTATGCATGCATGTATGTATGTATGTATGTATGTATGTATGTATGAATGTATGTATGTATGTATGTATGTATGTATGTATGTATGTATGTATGTATGTATGTATGTATGTATGTATGTATGTATGTATGTATACAATTTGTGTGTTCTGGCGTGCCTGCTTTTGCGTGTGTATTTTTTGCCGGATTATGTTTTCATCAACGACAGCGCAGGAAGAGGATGGAAAAATTGAACGAACAAATGAATGAATGAATGAATGAATGAATGAATGAATGAATGAAAAGTGCATGAATAAACCAGCAAATGAATGAATAAATATATAAACGAATGGAGAAATTATGGGATAAATAAATCAACAGATGGACAAATGAACGAACGAACGAACGAACGGTGAAATTAATGTTAAAACATATGAATTAACTCTTTAAATTAAACAGTCAAAAAATAAAATCCATTACCATAAAATAATTTCTTGTGATCAAAGCGTTACATTCATTTGTAAAGAGCCTTTAAAACGTAGAATGACCACTATCCAGTTTGAATCAGCCCAGCTACCGGCACCACTTTTGAAAAATTCAATCGAGATTTAATTAATAAAAAAATTAAATTATTAATATCAATAAAATAATTATAAAATCATTAATTTTCTTGCTGTAAGAAAGCTTATTTATATTGTTTCCTAAATAATGAGCATTAAAAAATCTGTCTGAAATTATAAAAAAAAATCTAGAATGAAAATAAACGCAAAATTCAGCAATTAGTTGTGGAGAATGTCGTAGAAAATAATTTGCCAAAAATTTTTTAAAAATTCGACCAGGTTATGAGACGCAAAGGTAGGTGAAAGTTCAAAGAACACAAACAGACAGACACACACACAACACTTACATCTACATATACACTTACATACATACACACATTCACACACAAACGCCTACACACACATATACACGCAATCGCCCACACGTATTACTTTAAAATTTCCCCAAAAAGATGCAGGCATTCATTGATGAAAATGCACTACGAGCCAAAAATGGTCACAGACATCATCAGCCTCCGTCAATAAACTCGCCCAGTGCAAGTTATGCTAGAAAGGGGGAATAAAATGAGGGGAGGGGATGGATGGGTGAGATATGGTGGGGGTGGATGAGATAGGGCTGTAGTTGGTCGGATGCATAGGTCATTTACAGAAGAGCGGACGTCATTCAACTATAATAATTGCCACTATTACTACTGCGGCTGTTGCTGCTGCTATTATCATCATCATCAACAGCATCATCATCATCAACAGCATCATCATCATCATTTTCACAGGAAAAAATCCTAGCCCACGTGATCAATGTGGAGCAATATAATTATGCAAACATTACATTACGTAGCCTACACTAATATTGTCATCATCATCACCATCATCATCGTCGTCGTCATCGTCGTCATCATCATATCAACGTTTTAGTCGTGGTCATCATTATCATCACAAATGTTATTGTCATCGTCATCATAACCATCAAAAGACCATCACCTCGCTCATTATTCATTCTATCATCATCGTCATCATCATTATTGTCATCTTCATCTTCGTCATCATTTTTTTGATTAAACACGCACACAAACAAACACATACAAATACAAATACATACAAACACACAAACACAAACACACAGCAACAACAAAAACACACGGCATCAGCAACAAAAACAAAGATAACAAAAACACAGCATGTATAACATTGACACAAGAACAAAGAATAGAAATTCATTAGGCAAATTAAAACAGGCAAAACAAAGACATCAAATAACACAAAGGTGACAAAACAAAAAAAAACATGATGGTGAGGATGTTGAAAATGAGAAATAATAATAATAATAATAATAACAACAACAAAAATTTCTAAAATATATTTAAAAAACCGACACCTCTACATAAAATCCAATGTCAAGGTCATCTGGTCAGGGTTAAATAAGTCCAGTTATCTAACCACATGGGTCGTGTTATGCAATTAAGTAGGTCGGGTTCTATAATTAAATAGGTCAAATTGAAAATAGTGTCTTGAGGTTAAGGGTTAAATTGACTGTTTTATTTATTATTGCGACATTGGAACATTTTAGGGAAATGAAAAATAATTAAACAACATCAACGACAAAATAATGGAACGCCACAACATCAATAACAAAATAATGGAACGCCACAACATCAACTACAAAATAATGGAACGCCAAAACACCATAAACATAATAAATTCAAAATGATAACTGGATACAACAGTAGCAACAAAATCGTGACGATAACGTTGCAAGATTACATTATTAACAAATCAAGAAAAACATGGTCGGAATAACGACAAAACGACATTGACAACAATATGCTAGCTTCGACACGAGGACAACAACAACAGCAACAACAACAACATGGTAGAACCAATATGATGACAACAAAAACCTGGTAGCATCAGCATGGCGACAATAACGACAATACAATATATGCAGTAAAATATGACGTCACCAACAACATGGTAGCATTAACATGATGACAATAACAACCAGCAAGTTAGCGGAAAGAACGTACGTCAACAGTGACATCAACAAAATGGCAGCAACAACAACTACACCAACATGGTGGCAACCACAACAACCACACCACAAAATGTTTGCCATTCATTTTAATTCCATAGCAGAAACGCCAAGAGAATTCACGAATGCATTACATACAAGATGGTTTGTTTGCTTGTTGTTGTGGGCTGTTTGATGTTGTCACGTTGTTGCTGTTGTTGAAATGTTTTTGTTGACGTTGTTGTGTTTTCACTGCTGATGTCGTTGTCAGTTTTTGTGAAAGCATTGCTTGTTGTTATGACTTATTGCTTGTTTATTTTTCATGTTTTAGTTGTCATATTGTTGTTGTTGTTGACGTTGTTATGTTGTTGTTGATAATTTTGTATTGTCGTTGTTCATAGTGGTGTTGTAGTTGTGGTAGTTGTTGTCGCCGTTGTTTTTTGTTGTTGGAAGGCTATTTTATTTAGTTATGTAATGTTAGTTTACGGTGATTTACAGGACGGATGCGTCGTGATGGTGTTGTTGCGGTTGTGGTTGCTGTTGTGCTGCTGTGTTGTTGCTGCCAATGTGTTGCAGATGTAGTTGTTGATGTTTTTTTTTTCTCGTGGCTGTTGTTTCGATGGAGTTTTTTTCTATTACATCATGGCCGTGATTGTTGTTGTTGTATTTTAAAAAGTATACAACACAAATTGCAAAACAACCATACGCATATGTGTGTGTTTATGCGTGTGTGCGTGTGTGCGTGTTTGTGCGTGTGTGTTTGTGCGTGTGCGTGCTTATGCGTGCGTGCTTATGCGTGCGTGCTTATGCGTGCGTGTGTTTTATTTCAAACATTCCTTTCCCATAAAATTATTTTCAAATATTATTTTTTTGAAGCCATTCCTTTCTTGAAATTTTGTGCATGTAGACGACCCTCTCAAGCAGATTGCATCTATCCGGAGATTAAAAAATCTCCTATAAACACGCCATGCACGTTGATAACGTTCGATTGAACATTTAGCTCTCTCTTTCTCTTTCTCTCTTTTTACCTCATATTTTCCCCTATCTCTTACTCATCTTTCTCTTTTCTTTATCTCTTTTTTTTCTGTTTGCGTTTTCTTCATTCGTTTTTTCTTTCTTTATCTTTCTTCTTCTCTATGATTTTATTTTACTATTATTATTATTATTAATATTACTGTTATTATTATTGTTATTTTTTACGACGGCCATTTATCATAAATATTTTTTATATAAATATATACGACCAACCAATCAGCAACGGGTAGTTTAACCAATCAGCTGACCAACCAATCAATTGATCGATCAGCCGACCAACCAGAACTACGCTATTTATCATTATAGAAAAGAAAATGACATCATCAAATTATGCCGGAAGTACCGACAATACCACGTGACTACCTACAGCCAATCAAACGTCACTATGGATCGTGGTAATGATCTTGATTTATGTAGTACCCCGTTGGTCTGCTGCTGTGGCTATTGTTTTTTTTTGGTTGTTGTCATTATTATTGTTGATGTTGTTATTATTTTTATTGTTTTCTTCCCACCGGAAATAATTATGCATGACGTTTGATGACGTAGCTTCTTATAGCAGTAGCGGAAGTAATGCCTTCGTAAGTTATTGTGTTGATAGTACGATTACTACCTTTGCTGTCTATCGTTTTACTGAAAGTTACTACTACTACTACTACTACTACATAGAGGTAGTTGTAGTAACTGTAGTAGTAACATTTGTTCTTGTAGTAGTTGTAGTTGTAGTAGTTGTAGTTGTTGTAGCAGTAGTAGTTGTTGTAGCAGCAGCAGTAGTAGTAGTAGTAGTAATAATATTAGTAGTACTAGTATAATAATTTGCTTTCAGTAAGTTGAAGAAAATGATTCATTTTAAAAGGAGCATTTTTTGAATGTTGGCTGTCCCGCTGTTCTCTTAATGAGATGTGTGCTGAATGGAATTTTGTTTCGAAAAAAAAATTAAATTATTTATTTATTAAATACTTAAAATTGTTCAATAACTATCTTGTAATTCATGTAAAGTAAATATACATTAATATAATGAACAAGCCAAATGCCATCTATTGCAATTTCAATAAAAATTATTGCGAAACAAAATGAATGAATGAATGAATGAACGAACGAACGAACGAACGAACGAATGAATGAATGAATGAATGAATAAATAAATGAATGAATGAATGGAATGAACGAATGAACGAACGAACAAATGAACAAACGAACAAATGAACGAACGGACGAACAAACAAACGAACGAACGAAGGAATAAATGAATGAATGGGTAGATGAACAAATAAATAAATGAATAAAAAACTGGATGTATGAATGCATGAATGATTGAATGTATAAAAAAATAGACGTTTATTTAAACTCATTATATTCGTTGTTGTTGTTGTTGTTGATGTCGAAAGTTTTTATAAGAAAATTATTTTTAAAAAATTGTTGTATCTATGCTGTTTTGTAGTTAAAATAAAAAAAGTTCTTTGTTAATGGTACGTGATTAAATGTTTGCTTTTTGTGGTCACTTTCAATGGCAGTTCTACCCGCAGATGAATGCCTGGTGGTGGTTTTGTGTCGTGATGATGTTGATATTGCTGATGACGTTGGCTGGATGTTGTTATTGTTGTTGTTGTTTTTATTATTATTATTGTTATTGTTGTTTTTGTTTTCGATGTTGCATATTATATTGTTCTTGTTGTTGTTGTTGTTGTTGAAACTCATGCACGAGTAATATAAAACAAACTTTATTATATAAAACTAAAACTTAACCAAAAATGTTAAGAACACCACCACCACCACCAACAACAACAACAACAAAAACAACAACAACAACAACTACTACTACTACCTAACCACTACTACTGCTACAACAACAATAATAATAATAATACTAACAATAAAAAACAGAACCTGACGTCATAGTAATGAGGTAACATGGCCGAAAAATCCATACAATGTTATTTACGCAGGCGTATCAAAAATGGCCGGAAGTGAAAAATAATGAAAATAAAAACAAGCATCGAAACAGCTAAAACGAAAAAAAAACAACAAAAATAATATAAACAAAATAACAAAGATACAAATAAAAAAAAGACTTCTGTTATTATCATCAACAAGTTGTTTAAAGTGTCTAAGCAACAGCACCAAAATGGCATAATAATATGAGCAACAACAACAGCAAAGAAATGAAAACAACGCCAACATGACATTACTAACAAATAAAATCAATATCAACAACAATTAAACAATGTGAAACCGTCAAAACATCAAGAAATGCAAATCAACATAAACTGATTTAAAAAATACCACGAAATAACGACAACAATAAAAATAACAACAACAACGTCAACAACAACAACTTCAAAAACAAAAGCATCAACAAAAACATCAACAGCAGCAGCAACAACAACATCAACAGAAACATCAGCAGCAGCAACAATATCAGTAAAACGTTTCAAGAAGCTGTTGTCGACGATCAAATGCTAATAATTTCTTGTCAACCTTAATTGCTAACAACAACGACAGTGATAAAGATGGTGATGATAACGATGACGATGCTAATGATGATGATATTAACAATGATAATGGTGATGCTGTTGTTGATGATACTAAAAATAGAACTGGTGATTAAATGATGATAGCGACTCATTTGATGAAAAATTTTGGACAACATTTACAAATCGTTTGTTCTCTTTACTGAACTTGACACAATCTACATTACTTACATTTCATAACATTGAAAAACATTTTTGTATCATTACCTGATTGAAAAATATCATTAAAATATTTTCTTTTTCATGAAACTTTTTTCAAATTTTCCTCTTGATGTTGTTTTTTAAAAAAAAAAAATGAAGCTCAACATCCTGATGAATGGCGATTAAATAGAGAAAAATCTGACGTCATAAGAGCAAATACAAAAACCACCTACATGAAGAACATCGGCTCATTTTACATCGAATAGAGGTTTTTTATATCAAAATTAATTAAGTTCTCAATTTTTAATAAAATAAAATTTCCATCCCAAACTTTCCACTTTTTGTAAAAATATTAAATTTTTATAATTTACAATTCATAATAGCCGGTAAGCTTGCAAAATCTTTTGAAAATAAATAACGTACAAGTGAGCTTTTAATATTAAACGCGAACAACGTGTTTTTTTTATTTAAAAAAAATTAGCCTTGTATATGAAACGAAGTATTTTTATTGAATGAATTGGTTTTATCGAGATACTGTTATTGTGGTACGTAGGTACATACAAGCGTGTGTGCTTGTTTAATTTTTCATGGAGTGTGCTTTGTAAATAGAATTAAATGTTAAAAGTTTTTGCGAATGTTTCATGTCATTATTTCCATACGGTTGATATTATGCACCACTAGAGGAAGAGGTAGTTGTTAGCTGGTGCTGTTTCTCATTTGAAGATTATTTACTGTTCTGTCTTATAATCCAATCAACATTTCATCAATCGATCAATCATCAATCCGTCATATCAACCATTCATCATCCATCTATCAATTAGCCATCCATTCATCCATCCAAAACATCCATCCATTCAATCATTCCAGTATCTTAAAACCCGGAAAACACTGAAGTAGAAAAGCAGAAAGAAGATCAATGGAGGTAGGATACAAATACGAGGGCGAGTACAACGAACACTACCAGAGGCACGGGATGGGCAAGGCCGAATTTCCAAATGGGGACAAATACGAAGGTCAGGGTCAGGGTTTTTACTGCTGGGGGTCTCAAATTTGTTGGCCAATTTGTTAATTGAACGTTTGATGGCTGTTCAATATTAAAAAAAAATTCAACTTTGTCTATTGTTGAAGATCATTTAGAAACTTAAAAATTGGAAGAAATATTTGAAAGTGTAATAATTTTAAATTTTACTAATTTTCATATGTTGAATTTAAAAATATTTCTTCGATTGAATATTTTCTGACTCTTCAATTAATTTTTATCATTTATATAATGTTACTCATTTGAACGACAACTTACATCTTTGTATTCGAATTTTCACATATTCCAATGTATAAATAGGAAGTTACCAGAACGGAAAACGAAATGGTTTTGGTAAGTACACATTCAGCAACGGAGCATCGTACAATGGCGAATGGAAGGATGGGAAGAAACACGGCTTGGGAATATTTATGTACCCTGATGGATCCAAATATGATGGTATAGTTTCATTTACATTAATTCATATATTATGCTAATTAGTAGTTAAATTTTTGAATTCTTTTATCAATAATTTAAGTTTGAACATTTGATAAAGGTGTGTGGCACGAAGACATGAGGCAAGGGTACGGCAAGTACTTTTACTCGAATGGCGATTATTACGAAGGAGAATGGCTGAATCACCTGAGACATGGTCGTGGAAAGTATGCTTATGCCAGTTCCAACCTCTTGTTCACTGGCATCTGGTTTGAAGGCAAGAGGACAGGCGAGGGTGTGGTTACGAGGATTGGTGATGACAGCTGCATAGATGCTGGTGCTTCGGAAAAATTATCAAAAGCTTCCACGGCAAAAGATGATAAGAATGATGAAGAAGCGGCCTTCTATCAATTCGATGATTTCCACGCTAAAGCTCAAATTGCAGCTAAACTTTCGGTGGCCGAAGAAAAGCAAGTGGAAGGTGCGGTGGAAGCAGCACCGACGGAGGAAGCGGGCCACGTTGCCAGCCATGTTTCTGTTGAAGGCTTGACGACAGTCGAGAGTAAGAAGTCAGATGTTAACGTTGAAAAAGTTGAGCCAGTGGAGCCCACAGAAACAACAGCGGAACCAGTTGAACCAACTGAACAACCACTTCCCGCGGTTGCATCTGCTACTGCCGAGGAAGCCACGAAGTCTGAAAAAGTGGAAGTTGCTGCAGATGAACAGAAAGTTATATCTGAAGCTGTTGTGACCGAAGTTGAAAAAGATAAAGAAGTTGTAGAAACGGTGCAAGAAGAATCTAAAGTAGAAGTGAAAGAAGAAGTGGCAGAAGAAAAGAAAGATGAGCCCAAAGAAGAAGTACCGGTTGTCGCTGAAGCACAAGCACCAATAGTGGAGATACCACCAGCTGAGGACATTGAAAAGGTTCCGGCGACCTCTGTGGAGCCTGTGATGTTGGTGGAGCAAACAATTGAAGCTCAACCACCGCCGGCTGATTTGAGCACTGTCACACAAGCACCACATCCAATTCCTATGAACGAACCGTCGGGAGAGAAAAATGCTGAAACAACCGCCGAACCAGTGCAGGCCGTCTTGCCTCCTGCAGATGACGGCAAACCTGCCGTCGACATTCCAGCTGCTGAAAATGTGGAAGAACAAGCTGCAGGTGCCGCCAATTGATTGATCTTCTTTTGCTGTCCTTTCATGCAAATGAACGACCTTTTAATTTCTTTTTACAAACCCCAGTTTATTTTTAAATAGTACATTAAATATTTTCATTATATTCGCTAACATCGATTAAACATCTAAAATGTGAATTTTTAAGAATAAAATACTGCGAAAGAAGAATGCTAAATGCTTCACAACAAATCGAAACGCCTTTAAAAAAATTCAGCCATAGTAAATTTTCGAATCAAAACTAACCGTCTTTTGAAAGCGGTCAAACTTTTGCATGTACGCTTCATCAGACACGTACTAATGAACACAAATCCAAGATTGTCTCATCAGCATCAAGCAGTCATGCGAAAAAATATTTGCTAAAACATCCCTACATCATCGGGCTGGAAGGAACCTTGCAATAACCTTTCATCACGCAAACAAACAATCCATCATTCGAATTCTGACATCTATTTTCATAAGTAATGCCATAAAATTATTCAAGAAAGCAATAAAGTAAACAGTTTTAATATTTATAAGTAAAAATTATTCAAAATATAGAGAAATATGTTGTATAAAAAGTTTAAATATTTAAAAATTATAGAGAAGAATTCCAGTTACTTTAGCGTTGATCGAATCTATTGGTTTTTTAAGAGAAGTTTTTTTTAAGGATGCAAAAACGCCGTTGTGAATTTTCGCATCTGGCCAGACGAGCGCCTATGTTATTGCCGTCTAAATTGCCCAATAAAATAAATTAACCAAATGTTAACCTCTCAAAAAGCTTCCTCATAACTATTCTTTATTGCGAGTCATTAAAGCATGTTTTTATGCAAAGAGGTCGAACGTGTGACGTCATAACATGCATAATTAAATTTAATTATGTAATTATATCAGAGAGAAGATGAGTAAATTTGATTGAATTGGTGCAAACAAATTTACTATAATTGTTTGCTGGAGATTTTAACTTTAATTTTACAGCAAAAATAGAGAGAGAGAGAGAGAGAGAGAGAGAGAGAGAGAGAGAGAGAGAGAGAGAGAGAAAGCAGTTGAAAAAGCGCTGAAATAACGTCTAAAGCTAATATAATGTAGGACGGAAAATCAATAAAATGTCCTTATAGGCACATAGACATGGCGATGATGATGGCGATGATGATGGCGATGATGATGGCGATGATGATGACGATGATGATGATGAGGATGATGATGAGGATGTAGATGATGGTGATGATGATGACACTGATGACAATAATGGTGGTGAGGACGATAAGATAAAAATGATAATCATGCCTATGGTGGTAATGATATCTGAGAGGTTTCAAACAAAAATGATAAATAAAAGATGATGATGATGATGATGATGATACTGATAAAAATGACCATGATGATGATGATGATGATGACGAAGACGACGACGACGATGATGATAATAATGATGATGAAGACGACCATGATGCTGACTACGATAACGAAAACTATGATGATAAGAGTAATGACGATGATGACGACGATGTGATGATGATGGCGACGATGATGATGACAAATGGCTTACATCTAGACAGAGAGAGGCAAGGAACATTCAACGTTCACACATATACTTATAAACATGTTGACCTCATTTTGTACTATTATGATTATAACTTTAATAAGGATGATGATGATGATGATGATGATGACGGAAGTGATGAAAATAATGATGACGATTAGGATAACATTAGTTATCATAATCATAATTTCATAGTTTAAAATTGTTGTGCTTGTGAGTGTGGTATGTGTCTGTGAGTGTGTGTAGCATGTTTGTGTGTACGTGTGTGAGCGTAAATGTACGCGTGTGTGTGTGTGTGTGTGTGTGTGTGTGGTGTGTGTGTGTGTGTGAACAGCGCTAACATCTTCAACCAGCTCGAAGAACACAACACAAAGCAGTCTTAAATTGATGATCCTTGATTAATGTTAGCCACATATATCGCAATTTCATTCACCAGGCACGCATTTTACATCCATCCATCCACCCATCCATCCATCCATTCGTCCATCCACCTATCCTTCCAGCCAACCAGTCATTCGTAGTCTCAACGTGTTATTTATTACATCCAAAACCTATAATATACGTTCGCATGGAAAAATTTCTTACATTATATATATATATATATATATATATATATGTGTGTGTGTGTGTGTGTGTGTGTGTGTGTGTGCGTGTGTGTGATCATTTTGATTGTCAAGTAATATATGAATTATGGTAAAAATAAATAAAATTACTTACGCGTGTTGGTCGTTCATTTAAGAGTAAACTTCACCAGAAATGTATATTAATGTTACTTAGGATTAAGTACCAATGCACTTAGAATGCACGTAGTAATGTAGTTAGGACGTATGTGTTAATGCTCTTCAGCAGACATGAGTACTAATGCACTTAGTAAGTGCGAGGCATGTACTTAAGAACGAGGAATGTACTTGTGAATGTACTAATGACGTACTAATGTACTTTAGGATGTACACGCTAATGTACTCTAAAAGGTGTACCTACGTATTCGTGTACTGTACTCATGAGGTCTGCACTCTCTTAATATTACTCTCGTAACGTGCACGGGTCTTCTATGCTGCTGTTACAAACGCATCTTTAGAATTGGCGTGCGAAATGTTGGAGAAAGAGAAAAGAGAGGGACAGACAGAGAAAAAGAGAGGCAGATAAAAGAGAGAAACAGAAGAGAGAGAGAGAGAGAGAAAGAGGAAAAAAGAGATGGATAGAGAAAAAAGAAAGAGAAAAGAGAGCTTAAAAAAACAAAAAATGCAAAAATTGCAGAAGAAAGAGAAATAGACAGGGAGGCAGAAAAACGGAAGAAGAAAAATAGAGAAAGAAATACAGATAAAGATAATGAGAATAAAAGAGAGAAAAAGAGAGAGAGAAAAAAAGAGAGAGGCGGGTACAAAACAAACATAAACCTGTGCAGACAGGCATACATGCAATGCAGACAGAAGCAACAAGGATTGTTGTGTTGCGTGGCATCATTTGTGCCAATGAAGATGATGTTGATGATGATGGAGTGTTGTTATTAACTTTATTGTGGTTTTTTCTCTTTGTTTACTTTTCTCATTTATATTGTTCTCGTCTAAGTTTTTGTTCATTAGATGTTTTGCTAGCATTATATATGTTCCTCTCAATCATTCAATGTTTTTTAGTTGTTTTGTTGGCCCAAATGCATTTTGTCATTCGTATAGTTTGCTCGCTCGTTTTTTCGTTCGTTTGTTTGCTCGTTTATCTATTCGTTCGTTCGTTTGTCTGCTCGTTTTGTTTGTTTGTTTGTTTTGCTAGTTTTGCTATTCTGATTTTTTTTTATCTGCTTGTTTTTTTTATACGCCTCTTCTCGGGTACTCAATTTTTATTTTATTTTTTTTAGATCGTGTGTTCACCACTGAGTCAGCTACTGGGAATTGATTCTTGTCCTTCTTTTTCTTCTGCATATTTTTATTTAATGCCCTTTCCTCCAAGCAGTTTTTGCATTGTTTTAGCATGTTTTGCCTGGCAGTTTTTTTTATCAAATAATTCGCTCCAATCGCCATTGATGTTACGCTGAATGAGGCTGTCGTGTCCATAGTTTGAAATGCAAATATTTATTTTGTTTCTTCTTCTCTTTTTTGTTTGTTTTTACTCTATCCCTGATTTCATTTGCCTAAATAATTCAACGTCGTTCATGCGAACTTTCGTCATGTGCTGCTTGTTGAAAGAATGCCTGCATGCCTGCCTGTTGCATACCAAATCCATTCTTTCCAATGAAATCATCTCAAAAATCACAGGCAATTGTTTTTGTTTTTGCTTGTTTTCTGATTGTTTTTGTTTGAATGAATCTTGATTTGAGGGATCTGATATACTCTCGAGGTTGAATGCCGTCCAGTTCTCTAAATTTAATTTTTTCAATTGAAACTTCGCTATCAAGCACTCGGTTACAACGAACTCTCGGATGAGAAGTACGAAAGTTTACGGTGCCATCATTATTTTCATGCTTTAATTTATCCATTTATGGTATTAAATGGTTTTGAATTTCTTACTATATTTAATCACATCATATTCAAAGTGAGAGTTACGAGAACATGAAAAAGTCATCATCAGCGTTGATAAATTTATAATCATTGTCAACTTCAACATCCATTATTATTATTATTATAAATATTATTATTATTCTATCATTTTTTGATTGTTTTAATTTTTTGTTGTTATAATTATTACCATTATATAAGATTTTGTCAATTTTGTGTCTTTAAATTATATTTTTCAACAAAAATCCGAAAAAAGATGAAAAAATGAATGAATTTTAATGAATAATAATAATAATAATAACGACAGCAAATAATAAAAATAATAATTATTATTATTATGACAATATTTGAACAACATTAATAACAACACTCACTTTATTAACTGATTTGTCGGCGATGATGTCTTTATAAGAGAGGTAAGGTTAACTGTTTTAAAAAAATTTCAAATCTTCATCATATCGAAATAGTGTTTTAGTTTCTTATATGTTGCCATGTATCATTATCTATCACTATGTATCATTGTATGTTGCTGTATCATTTTTTATCATAGAGTACTGTTTTGTATCATTGTATATTGTTGAGTATTGGTTTTTGTATTTTTGTGGACATAGTCAGATATTTCTAGGAGTTAAATTGATGGTTTAATATTCAACAACTTTAAATAAAGGACCAATTTTTCGGTGATTTAATTTACAATTAAAATTGAATTAATTTTTACCCATATATGATATCATCGTTAAACTTTAAACACAACCTACATAGTTACATCACTGTCATACATCTTTTTCGCCTTCGTTTGGCGTCACAAGATGGCTCATCGTCGTATATACCAAATGCGTATAAATGTAATACGTATGTGTATGTTTTAAAATATATATATATATATATATGTATACATATATGTATATATATATATAGTATGTGTATACGATGTTTATGTCTTGTTAAACGTTAAATTGCTCAGTGCCATAGCATAGGGAGAAACATACATACAAACATACATGCATACATACATACATACATAAACACATACATACATACATACATACATACATACATACATACATACATACATACATACATACATACATACATACATACATACATACATACATACATACATACATACATACATACATACATACATACATACATACATACATACATACATACATACATACATACATACATACAAATTTAATACACATACATACATACATATCGTTAGCTCACACTTGCGCCGGCCGATTTTTGAATTCAATTTAAATTTTGTATTTTAACATGTTTTTAAACTCTTGTTTTATTGAACTTTTGGATTATTTTGTGTGTTATCATCCTGGGATTGAGTCTTTCACGTCATTTTGTCGCAGTTTGCCTTGGTTTTTTGTTGATTTAATTAGATTTTTCAACTTTTAATTTTTTAATTGGCATGGTTAATTCATAGCGCACAGCTGTTGCTTTTTTCGAACCTGCCTCAACTGTGCGCTGCTATATTATTATTCATAACTTACCTGTACTTTTTCCATTACCTTAGAATTTTATTATAATTTCGTATTTTAAATTTTAAACGTACTTAGTTCATTTAAATTTTTGTTTGTTAAAATTACTTATCTCACCAAATCACATGTATGGCCCCGGTTTTACACCAGTGCCCTGTTTGCTCCAATCACTACAAGATCACACCAGACGGGAAACTTTGCCGTCATGGTGGAAGGGTTAAAGGCCAGGAATGCTCGGGTTCGAGGAAAAAGGTGGATGCACCACAGGTTGTGACCGGTCCGCCTCACGTAGCCGCATCTAGCGATGGACTCATAATGGGTGCGTCCGTATCAGTTTCGGAGATTCCCACCAGTTTGGATTACCCCCTTTTTTTTGACAGGATGACGGCTGTTTTGAAACGCGTACCACTGCACGATCACATTCCAAAACCGTGTAGAGAAAAATGTAGCAAAGCACTGCACGAGTTACTGACGGCCGTTTGTTGTGACTCCGGCGATCCCGCTCACTGGTGCAGACTTTTTTTGTTTTTTCCATACGTCCTTCAAAAACCTGCCAGAGGGGGACGCCGGGTCAACCAAGGCAACCAGATTAACAAGCGCCTGTCCGAATACTCCACGATTGAGGTTACGTCCCTGCTCTCGGGTTTTGAAAACCACATCAACGCAAATCCACGCGGCCACAACCCTGACCGGTGGATAAATGCGGTGTCTTCTTGCATAGAGCAGGGAAACGTTTCAGCAGCTGTCAGACTTGTCTGCTCGCCCGAGGGCCTGGCAGGAAACACGCCTGAAACCTTAGAAAAACTACGGTTCATACATCCAAAAACTCCAACTGACAGGCGTGCTTTTCCTGCGCAGGAACCAACAAGTGGTTGCGTTTCTTCCACCCAGGTGCTTAAAGCCATAAGGTCTTTTGGAAATGGCTCATCCGGGGATCTCGACGGTTTGCGTCCTCAGCATCTCAAAGACCTACTTTCCGGCCCCCTGCCAATTGACGACCTATTAAATTTCCTAACGAATTTTATAAATTTGGTTCTGTCGGGCGCCTGTCCACCCACGGTTTGCCGTTTTTTTTTGGAGGCCGCCTGATAGCCTTGAACAAAAAAGATGGAGGAGTTAGGCCAATCGCTGTTGGTAACTGTTGGCGTAGATTGGCGAGCAAATGTGCTTTGAACCTGGTAATGGATGAAATGAGAGCTAAATTTTACCCGGTTCAATTGGGCGTTGGCGTGAAAGGAGGTGCTGAGGCCGCCGTTCACGCCGTTCGAAAATTGGTCACAGACCTCCCCAATCAATGGGGTTTCCTAAAAATCGATTTTAAAAATGCCTTTAACGCTATGAGAAGAGATTCAATGCTGGAGGCCGTCAAATGTTTCTGCCCCAGAATATATAATTTCTGCCATTCTGCTTACGGCCTCGCTTCTTCGCTTGGCTATCACACCTGGGTGGTTGAATCGTCCGAGGGCGTGCAACAGGGTGATCCACTGGGACCTCTTTTATTTGCATTGACCCTGCATCCCTTGTTGGAAAAACTGTCGTCCGTTTTCATTTGTGGCTACCTGGACGACATTAGCATTGCTTCAAAGAGCCAAACACTGGCCGAAAACTACAAATTTTTGAAAAACGAAGCCAACACCATTGGGCTAGAGTTAAACACCAATAAATGTGAACTCTATTTTAAAGATTCACTACATTTGCCACCGGTGTTGGCGGACGTACCCATCGTTCAAAAATCAAATTTAAGTCTTTTGGGCACACCCTTGTTCGAGGGCGACTCCCAAATTAAATTTTTTGATAAAAAGTTTTCAGAACTTAAGTTCGCCCTCGACCGAGTGTCTCATCTTTCCGCCCACGACGCCCTGACTATTGTCCGAAGCGCCCTCAGTTTGCCCAAAATGATGTATTTTCTTCGTACATCCAGCTACATTAACCCATCGTTGTTGGGCAGATTTGATGATGTTTTGCGTACCGCCTTGTCAGCCATTTGCAATGTTCATTTGACTGACAGTGGCTGGTCCCAGGCTCAGCTGCCAG
>NW_008703570.1:11990194-11993594 GCF_000326865.2 Helobdella robusta
AGCAGGATGACCATAATAGAATTTATAAAAAAAATTCATCTAGTATGGCCACCTAAACAGAAATGTTCTATGTTCGTACAAAAGTTTTTCAGCAAATAATAAAAATTTTCCCCAAATGATCTATGAGTGGCATGTTAGATGTTAGTTGTTAGTAAGTTAACGAACTCAACTATGTTAGCAAAACAGGTGTTAGTTGTTAGTACGATGGTTCACGGTTTATGTATAACAATGTTTGGTATCTATCCAGAAAAACACGGGATAGACATTACATAGTTATCTATATATTTAAGCAACATATAGAACGACATGAATTGTAGATCTCACAGTAATTAAATACATAGAAACTATATACTGATGTCTGGGGATTTTTTCAAGTGAGTAAATTAAATGCGACTTTTCCAATGAGATCAATCAATAAAGCAATCAACCAATTCCTCAATCAAGAAATCAATATAATAATTAGAATTTAAAGCGATAGATAATAAAATAAATAAATAAAAATTGTACAAATACATCCGCTCGTTTAGCGATCAGCAACAGTTAGCATTCAATGTCATTATTCAACAAATAAATTTTCAATTTATTTTTAAAATTTGCTTCATTAATTTTATTGAATGGAAAACCATGTTTTAAAATAGCATTCCAAATTCTTGGCCCTTTACAAATGATATGAGAAAAAAGTATGAATGTTTTTGATTTATTTGCTAATATATTATATTGACGTCTGGAATTATATATCGGAATAAAATAATTATTGAAAATAGAAGGAAGTTTGTTTGATAGTTGTTTATATACAAAATTGGCTGTAAAATATAAATTTAATTTATCAAAATCTAAATTATTAGTTAATTTGAACAGTTGAGGTGTGTGAGCATCTTTTCGAGAAAGCGTGATGATCCTCATTGCTCTTTTCATCAGAACTTTTACAGACATGGTAGTTGATGGGTAAGCACTGGCCCAAATGACGTTGCAGTATGATACATGGGGCAGACAGATGGCGTTATAAAGAAGATTTAAACATTTTTTTGGGAGATAAAACTTTATCCTATTTATTATTCCTATTGATCTGGCCAACTTGTAAATGTAATTGACGTGGGGTTTAAACGTTAGTTTCCGATCTAAGAGGACACCCAAAAATTTTACTATTTTGCTCTCGACAATTTGTTGATTGTTAATTGTGATTTTGAACGGTTCTTTATAGTTTAAACACTGCACTGGACCGAAGACGATCATTTGGGTTTTTGAAGTATTCAGTGCTAATTTATTGTCGTTGAACCATTTGACGACGTTTTTTAATTCAACATTTGTTCGGTCAATAACACCATCGATGTTAGTTCCGCTACCAAAAATGTTGGTGTCATCTGCGAAACAAACATAATCAAAGTAGTTTGATGCATTTGGCAAATCGTTGATAAACAAGATGAAAAGTAGTGGTCCCAAGATACTTCCTTGTGGGACTCCAACACCATTATGTTGTAATGTTGAATTTTTATTTCCCCAGCTGACAAACTGCTTTCTTTCAGACAAATAACTTTCAAACCATTTCAAAGTCGTTCCTCTTATGCCATAGTGTTCAAGTTTACCCAACAGAATGGAATGATCAATACAATCGAAAGCTTTCGACAGATCTAGACATGTTCCTACGATGAATTGTTTTTTCTCCGCAAGCTTTCCAATTTTCCTTACGAGTTCTATTATTGCCAGTTCTGTTGAATGTTTCTCTCGAAACCCGAACTGGTAACATGATAGAATATTATTTTTTCTAGAAACGATATCATTCGTTTATGCATAATTTTTTCTATTATTTTCGAAAATGCAGGAACTAATGAGATGGGTCGAAAATTAGAAACATCATTATTTCCGGTTACTTTCTGTAACGGTATGATTTTAGATGTTTTGAAGCATCTAGGAAAAATACCTGTTGTGAGTGATCGATTGATGATGTGCTCGAGAACCCAGGCTATGGTGTGGATTGTTGATATGACTATTTTTGTTGGAATGTTATCCCAGCCGCTAGATGATTTTGGAGCCAGCAGTTTTGTTGCGAAAATAATTTCTTCTGCAGATGCGTGAAGGCAAAAAAACGAGTTTGGTATTTTGTTGCCAAGAAACTTTTTCCATTGATTATTTGTTTGAAATGATTTAAGCAGATTTGGTGCTATGTTGATAAAATAATCATTCAAAAAATTTTCTGGATTTTCAATTATTTGTTCATTTGAAGTTACTTGCAAATTCGTTTTATGGCTACTGGATCTATTCGATACTTCCTTAATTATTGACCAAGTTTTTTTGCTGTTGTTTATATTTTGCTCGATTTGGTTGATGTAGTATCTACGTTTTAATTTGTTTTTTAAGTTGGTACACAGTTTACTACAAGTCTTGAATTTTAAAAGTCGATCTTCTGACGGATTTTTCAGATATATTTTAAATAAACATTTTTTCTTTTTTAATAATTTTTTAAATTCTGCAGTGAACCACAGCTTTTGTTTGGAGAGTTTGTTTTTCTTTCTATTTGATTTTATCAGACACGCATCATAGAAATAGGATTGAAATCTGTTGATGAACAATTCAAAGCCCATATCAACATCGATGCAATCAAAAACTTCACTCCAGTCAGAATATTGCAAACGTTCATTCAATCTCCGCAGACGATGTGTTGAAAAAGAGAATTTCATTTGTGTTGAATCTTTCACATCAATGCTTCTATTTCCATCATCAATTGAAGCAAAAATCGGAAAGTGATCTGATAGATCGCACATCACAACGCCATTCAGTCTTGAAGGTTTTAAACAGTTCACAAAAATGTTGTCTATCACTGATTGTTTTCTAATGCTGGTTCTTGTTGAAATTGTAATAATCGGTGATAAATTGTAGCATGAAGTGAGATGTAAAAAAATTAGTTGTGCTGTTGTCTTCTTCTACGGAAAATAAATTGAAGTTGAAATTCCCCATTAAACAGATAAATTTATTTTCATTGTTCGCAGCGTGTAACAACTGTTCTAATTGATTGATATAAAATTTTGGATCTTGAGACGGAGGTCGGTAAGTTACGATCATTATCGAATTTTTTTTTGAATCTTTATTAATTAGCTCGATTGAAAATGTTTCGAAGTCTTTGCAACCAATAAGATTCAAATCATTTCGAATTTTATATAAACAACTATTTTCCAAATAAAAACCGACACCACCACCATGCTTACCACATCGATTTTTTCCAACAAAATGATAACCCTCCATTTCAACATCATGTTCATTATTCAGCCAGGTCTCTGTTATTGCTACGACATTAATTTTGAAGGAAAAATTCATTAAGAAATCATAAAGTTCGTTAGTTTTGTTTATTAGACTTCTTATATTCAAGTGCATAACGTTTAGCATTGAATTACTCACGTCAAAAATG
>NW_008703570.1:11997046-12000001 GCF_000326865.2 Helobdella robusta
CCTAATGAGCTGATCTGACAACAGTCTTTAAATGCCACACGGAAAATGTTGGTGAAAAGTTCGAAAGCAGCATCCACATCTGAGCACAGTAACACATCTGTCCAGTCGGTTGATAGCAGTCTTTCATTTAGTTTATCAATTCTGTGTCTTGAAAAAGAAAATTGATTTTCTCGGTTTTCAAATTCTATTTTCACTAATTGTTGCTTGAAACATGCAACTATGGGTAAGTGATCCGAAATGTCTGTCAAATGCACTCCACAAACTGTTACGTTCTCCGATGCATTGGTAAAAATATTGTCAATCAGAGAGTTTTTTTGTATGTTTATTCTTGTTGGTTTATTTATTAATGCTTTTAGATTATAAGATGTCAGTAAATTTTGGAGTTGACTACTGTAAGATTCGTAATTTTCCAAAAGATCTATATTCAGGTCTCCGGTTAAATAAACTAGTTTTTTCTCATTATTTATGGCTAGCAAAACTTGTTCAAGTTGCTTCATATAAACTTTTTTGCTGTAATGTGGTGGTCGATACGTAACAATAATTAATGAGTTGTTTTTAGACGAGATTCCCACTTCAATTGCAAATAACTCTAGTTCATTTGAAATCATCAAATCATTTCTTATCTTAAATATAATATCATCTTTTACAAAGAGGCCGACTCCACCCCCGTGTCTACCAGAACGATTTTTGCCAACAAAATTGAACCCATTAATCCCAATCGAATCTTCATTCACTTTGTTTAGCCACGTTTCGGTAATGGCTATGACATCAAATTTGAAATCAAAACTTGTTAAATAATCCTTTAATTCTGTTGATTTATTTACTAAGCTTCTTATATTTATATGCATTAAATTAAATGTTGTATTTGTTGTTGAATGATTATCATTAAATAATTCATAATCATTATTTATTTCAGCCGAGTTGTAAAATGTTTTGCACTTATTAACAAAAAAATCATCATCTACAATTAAATTAGCCATTTTTAAAATCTAACTTTTTTTCATTGAATTTCCATTCTCTCACGATGATATGCTGCAGCATTACTTCCGGGTCTTTCATTTTACCTTCATCTTTCTTTTCAACGCAAACTCTGAACATGGTTGAATGTTCGTCGTTGTTAATTGCTTTGGGGTCAGTTTCGTCAGTTCGTCAGTACATACATACATACATACATACATACATACATACATACATACATGCATGCATGCATGCATGCATACATACATACATACATACATACATACATACATACATACATACATACATACATACATACATACATACATACATACATACATACATACATACATACATACATACATACATACATACATACATACATACATACATACATACATACATACATACATACATACATACATACATACATACATACAAACATACATACAAACGCATAACCTGTATTATATTTTACATAGTTATTAGTTCATTTTATTTTTACTTATTTAAGATTCTATTTAATTGTATTTATTATATTTTCTCCATGAAAAAGATAATAGAGTAATATATATTGCTTGCATGTGCGTATTTTGTATGCAAGTAGGTATGCACGTATTTGTGTGTTTGTGAAGGTATATGGAAGATTTTGCCTTTGAATACAAGAAAATAATCAGAATTTATTTCAATTTTTTTATAAAATAATTAAGATATATGATGTGTGTATACCGTAGTAACTACACTAAGTAATTAAAGCAATAATTGTTAATGATTTGCAATATATCTAGAATATTACCTAGTATGTAATATATTATAACTATATTATGTTTTATAAATGTAGGATTGCGGTAATTATTATAGTTAAAATTATTGTGTTAAAAAATGTATAGTTTCTATCCATATTTATCTTTTTATTGTATCTAACACTGAAACTCAGAAGAATGATTATTTTCAAAAGTATTTTTAGCTTTTTTATCGCGTTCCCGATTTAACTTTAGCGAAAAGTGAACTTAAAATTAATTTATTTAGAAATGTCGATTCTTGATTATGTTGTAAATGTTAGTTAATGGATAATTTAAAGTTTGATGCGATGAATTTATGAGGGTATGAATAATTTAATGTTCACCTCTAATGTTCACCTCTAATGTTCACGCAATAATGTCCAAGCGAACAAATTTAGCTGCCCGTATTGATTCTGGATTAATTGAAATAAAAAGCCAAGTTAGTTTTAAAATTTAAATAATAATAAATAAATTAATTAATTTTTTGTATACTACTAGTTTTTAATTATAATTATATTATAGATATAATTATAATTTAGCTTAAATATTGGTTTTAAAGTTTAGTCAATATTTAGTAAGCTCTTTTTAACTTTTGCATTTATTTTTTTCAAATATTAGTTTTTTGACCTTTTCTTATTATGTTTTTATGTTTTTACAAAGTTGTTAGCTAACTCCACCACATCACTACTATGATTAATTATTGATCATGGTTAACAATTGAGAATTGAGTAATTATTTAGGAAAAATGATGATGACTTTATTATCCTTTTCAAATACTAACTTATAAATTTATAATTATTAATAATAACATGGATACATTTTTATTTTTTAGATCATGTAAAACAACTTAATTTTTAGTTTGATGCAGAGTTCAGAAGATTTCTCTCAGTCGTTCTGAACCTCCAACATGCGACAAATTTATTGCTTTTGTCAGGAAACTCCATCAATTACAACAACAACCAAGTTCTAACAAGTTATGCCCTCAAAATAATCATATCAACATTTTCTACATGGACAGTGATGGTGACATGCTGCCAGTCAACACCAATGACAACTTTCTGAAAGCTCTCTCTTGTGCTAGGCCTCTTCTTAGAATTTTTGTCAAGCTGAATGAAAGTTGTTTATCTTTGTTCATAAAAATATATTGAATTTAATACAGTGACATTTAATTTTAGTCTAATGATCAAATCATTTGCTTTACTTTCAAAGGTTCGGA
>NW_008703570.1:12006885-12046810 GCF_000326865.2 Helobdella robusta
CACATCAGAGATGGTCAGAGTATAAGAATTACCCCGCAGGGACTTGAGAAAGTGCCTGCATTTTTTATATCGAGGTAGCTTTCTTTTCACTTGTTTGTTACGGTAAAAATAACCAATAAATGTTAATAAATGTTAACATTTTTAAGTTACAAATCTACATGGATGTAATGATTTCAGATTAGTGCCAGGGGGTCTGGCAGACAGCACAGGTTTGCTGGCAGTGAATGATGAAATTCTTGAAGTGAATGGCATAGACACAGGCAAAAAATCTCTGGATCAGGTGACCGACATGATGGTGGCCAACAGTGCAAACCTCATCCTGACCATCAAGCCTGCCAACCAGAAAAACAACATCAGTAAAAAGAAAGTAAAACATCTCCAGACTCATATCAATGAAAATTCAAACGAATACCAGCACAACAACACCTCCATATTGGCAGGAAACTTAAGTCGGTCCTACCTGGTGGACAAAAACAACAACTATCAATATAATGACTTTTACAACATCAAGAAAGACGACGTCAACTTAAGCAATTACGATATTTGCAAGAACAACGTAGACAGTAACAACAACAACGTTGCCAATGATGACGTTGACAGCATCGACGAAGAGACGGACTCCATACTTAATTATGCAATGTCTGAAAAGCCATCAGGCATGTCTAGACATCACTCGAGTAATTCTTCGTGTGACACTCGTAGCCACCATGATGATAATGATCATCAAAATCGTCACCATTACTTACACAAACAAGATGAACATCATCACCATCTTCATCAGCAGCAGCAACATAAACCCCACCAACATGCAGGCCATTCCGACATTCCATCAATCAATGTTGAAGAATCTGATGATGACGTTCGTGATGATGAGGATGATAAGGAAGAAGATGTTTTATAAAATTGTGCGCCTATTACGTTTCTATATATTCATGCATATATATAACACACTAAACTTTTCAATGTGCAATGTTTACCATAGACAATAATGAATATAAATCATTGATTTAGAAGAACTTCTTTGTCTGTGTTATAATTATGTGTTAATAAGCCAAACACCTTTCCTTAGCTTCCATGCTCACGATTAATTTTTAAAAAATTTTCTATAAACAAAAATATATAAGTGTCAAATGTTATACTTTTATGTGTATAATCTATTTTAGATGTGTGTACGATATTTTTTCATTTTTCATAGGTCCACGTAAGGCAAGCAAGATTACACTTATCTTTGTTTAGAGCTTGTTTTTCATAGAATTTTCCAACATTTCGTAGCTCTGAGTGGGTTATTAAAGTAAAGTTTAATATTTTCGGTACTAGCTGGAGTTGAACCTGAACAATTGCACATTGATTTACGACGCCCTACCTTTATACTAATTCATTTTAGATCTGCATAAGACTTAACAGTATTATTATACAAGATATTGATCAGTATTTTACACAGCATACTTGACATTATTTTCTAAATGTATATTTTTAAACCCGTATAGTTTTGATATAATCTTATCTTTATTAAGGCTTCACTATTTTTTGGTATTAGATATCAGTTAGTCTGTTGAGGAATATTACTTACATCTTTCATATATTTTCTTTCAGTTGTAATTATTAGATCTGTATGTTATATTTTCCAACTTTTTTTATTATTCAAATTTTTGAGTGCAAAACTTTTTTTGGTCACGAACTTTACCATTCCAATAGATTTAGAAAATTCAATTTTGTATTTATTTGACAGCTGTTTCGTATTAATTAGGATTGTTAATTTTTGATATCATCTTGTTTTCTTTTTTCCATTCAAAATAAAACGTTTTAACCTAGACGCTGTATGTAAAAAAATATTAACGTTGTATACTTTTCCTTCGTTACCTTTCCACTCTCACATGTCGCCAATTACAATTACAATTACACCTTGACCAATTGAGCAGCAAAATTTAGTCAGTCCCTTACCAGCAAATCATTCATGAAGTAACCGTAGGTCGTCAAACAAACGGTTGAGCCAGTCCACGAGATACAAAAAAAAATTAGAAACAATCGAGGTCGCCATGCCTTGCTCACCTGGGGTACAACACGCCCACATGTGTTACTACTCTTTTGTGACGTCGGTGCGAATAATTAATTCAATGAAATTAACGAGTCTGTAGTTCTGTTTCAATGTTTCAAATTGTACATTTAATAAACCAAAATTATGATTTTTGAAGTTATTTTTTCCAAATTGTTAATAAATTCATTATCAGATTTTGTGACGAAATAGGAAAAACATATAATTACAGAAATCAAAGCTAAGAGAAATTGAACGAAATGAATTTTTGAAAAAATTTTTTTTATGTGGATGCACAGGCTTGACAAATAAGGTTAGTCTATTAAATTCTCGACGCAATGATCATCACAATGATCATGATGATGATCGAAGTCGTTCTCATCACCATTATCATCATCGTCGTTGTCGTCATCGTCGTCATCATGAGTCTCATGGCAGTTTAAACTTGGGAGGTGATGTCTTGTTGTTGTCGTTGTTGTTGGCGATCTTCATGAAGCGATGTTCAGTCAGTGCATCGACTGCCTCGACGATTGCCGAGCGACATCTGTAGTGTGGTGTGGTGATAATGTTTTCAGTAATTTATCAGTTGAAGATATAATTTATCAGTTGAAGAGATAATTTATCAGTTGAAGAGATAATAAGCCGGGGTCAGAGAGTTTTTATCTAGCTTCGACACCCTGAGCAAAAGCCATAACTAATTAAAACATTTAATTACAAGAAACCAGATAATGTTAACTTTATAAAAAAAAGCATAAGATGACTCCAATTCAGACATTAATGACAAAATAAACTAAAAACCAAACAATTAATGGATAGTCACTTGTTAGATTCGTCAATAAATTGTGGTGTTATTTGCTTCATTTCATGTGCACTATCCTTTAACTCAAGCAGTTGAATTGGTTCGCCTCCTATCTTCCTCATCATCTCCTGTAGGCTCACGTGCACGCTCTTCAGTTCCGACGTTAATCCAGCTGGTCGGTGAGGGTGGCGGTCACTCATTTTAATTTCCAAATTATCATTGATTAGTGTAATTAGTGAATTGATGAGAAGTGTGGAAGTTGCGGGTACTTAAAATTACTGACACATCAATCATTCAATTGTTGTCTGCTACCAAAACGAAAATCATACCATAACGAGACGAAACAAATTTAGCATAGGAGACGAACGGATGATCATTGAAATAAATAAACAAAGAGAAATGCAAGACGAACTTGGCAGCGAATAAGTAGAGCAACAACAACAACAAATGAAAACCAAAAATAAAACCATAATAAGCATCTTCTAGTTTTTCATCGGGCAGGTAGACGTCACCAGACACGGGCATCACGTGACGTTTGCTATCCAAACTTTTGATCAGTTTGTCGTGCATGTAGGTGAACTCGTCTATTTGACCACTGATGGATGGCAGCGTTTCTTCCTGTTGTTGTTGTTGGTGGTGGTGGTGTTGTTAATTCCTTATATTTCATTTTAAACGTTTTGTCCGTTAATTAGTCAATCAATCAATTGGTTGATTGACACTCAATCACTTAATTACCCAATCAATTAATTTTTAATAACTATAATCTGTGTAGTGTCGTTCTCGAAATGTATGATAAGTTGGAATCTTCTTACAGTTGAACCTGATAACTGCAACACAGGACAACACGGCACTTTAATCATCATTTTACTCGTTATCATCATCAACAACAATTATACCAGTATAGAGACAGCCTGACTGGTCGACTCCAGTCTTTCAAGTTCACGGAGTTCAAGTTGAAGGTCATGTTTCCTCTGTGATGTTTCTTCAGCTAGCAACCACAACTCATGCAATTCTTCCTGCGTGCATGCGGTAAATTAATTTTCATTAAAACACGAATTTGTATTATTTGCATTCAATGATTAAAATGAAAATATTATTCAATCGTTTAAAATTAAACAAAAAGTCATTGGATTTTCCAACCAAACGATTACTCCATTCATAGTCTAACACATTTAATTATTATCTATTCATTCACTCAACCAAAGATTCAACCGACCAACCGACCAACCAACCGACCAACCAACCATAGCACGTTTAAATTGTTTCTGTGAGCATTGTTCTATCATAGCATTGAGATACACATATTGTATGTATCTCGAATATATCAAATTTATATCAAATTTTGTTTGGGAAGCCATCTTCAAGGATGATGACGATGACGATGAATTATTTTTGGCGCCATTTTTGTACGATTTTTTGGCTAGTTTTGACTGCTTGTCATCCAAAGCTTGTGATTGGTTGATGATGGATGTGAAGAGGTCTGCATATTTTGTAATTATTAATTATTAGATTGTTTAATATTATTATTATTCAATAGGAGGAAAATTATAACTAAGAATAATAATAATAAAATAACAACTATCATCATTATGATAATAAGAAACAGATAATAAGAAAATTCCATTCTTCTCTGGTCATTTGACCAGAGAACAATGGAATTTTGAAACAAAGTTTAAACACATGCAGTCTTCAAACCCTTGGTGACTTGGGCACTTTCAAGTTGCTTGGTTTGATCGAGGGGTGCGATGGAGGAGACATCCATGCCCCCAACCGAATGCATATACGAGGATAGGTCGGGGCCCTTCGCCTGCATCGTCGAGTGCAACATGTTCGGTGTCGATGACGTCAAACCTCGCTTGTGCTGATGCGGTTTTGTGACGTCAGCATCTGAGAGCGTCGGCGTAGCTTTCATGTGGTGTCGCAGAGATCTGGCGTCGTCGTCGTCATTGTGTTTGCCGTCCACGTCGGTGTGACCATCTTGATTCAGTGAGGTTGTCGATTGTTTATCGCTGGAGGAGTTCAATGTTGGGATTGGGAAGAATTGTTTTTTAGTGGTTGTTGTTTGTTGTAGTCGCTGCTGTTGCAGAGGACCTGATGCTTTGTTGTCGTCTTTTGATGATTGGCTTCGCTTGTGATGGTGTTGTTGTTGTTGGGCTGGTGACATGTTGCCCTTTGACGAATGGAATGATTTGTTGATGCTCGACTGAGAAGACTGCACGGGAGCTTTGTTCAAATCTTAAACACCCATAATCAAAAGATCAACTTATCTTCATTTTATAATTCAAACACAAATTTCAAAATGAAACCAATGAAAACAACGCTGAATACAAATGCATGTCGTCAATGCAACAACACACAGTGTCACTCAAATTACAGCAAGTAAACAACAAAAATAAGCAACATACACACACACACACGCACACACACATCAGCACAAACAACAACACACCAAGCAAGCACTAAACTACAAACTTGATTTTTTCAGACTGGATGATCTCTGTAGAAGACCGCCTGATATATTTCTAGAAGAAGGTTGTTGTGATGTCGTTGTTGGCATTATCTGCGTGTTGATCAATTATTCAATGCAATGTTGATGCAATAAAATTATAACTTTTACAAATTATAAATCATAATTCTTACGTTAATCGTAATTATAACGCTGCTTTCTATCTCCAATCTCAATATGATTTTTTTAAAATTATACAAGAAGTCCAATTAAAATCATCCTCATATCGTCATCACCATCATCATCATCATCATCATCGTCATCATCATGACGGCAAACGACGTTACACCCAACATGATATGATTATCATCTTCATATCACCTAGATCATCATCATCATCTCCACCACTATCATCATCATCATCATCATCACATCTTCTTCACGATCATCATCACCTTTTCCGTTGCTTTCAATGGACCTTTGGATGGCTGCATGTACCTGGACGCAACAATTTGACCTATATTTATAATTATTATTATTATATTTAGCAACAACTTGACCCGTAATAATGATTATTTTATTCAAAAAATGTTTTTATTCTTTTATTATTAACAAGATATCAAACTGTCACAGATACAAAAAAGAAATGGCACGACATGTAAGAGGAGCTAAACAAAAAAAGAAAGAAACAAATGAAATAAATACCGTAACACACACACACAGACACACGCGCGCACGCACACATGCACACACACACGCACACACACACGCACAGACCTTTTTTCTTGACTTGTTTCCTAAGTGGGTCCTCTTTCATATCAGGCACCCTGCTTGTTAGATGTGTATCAAATGAATTTGTTAATCATACTATGTGGTTTTTCTACAAATTAATCGATAAATTAACAAATTAATTGATAAATTTATTTATTTATAACAAATTATATGATTAAATTAACTACATTGTGCCTGTCTAATTAATTTGGTCTAAGGGCCGAATTGGAAAATTTTTTTACATACTTAATTTTTTTATCCAACTGGCGCTGTTGTTCTAAATGTGAACATTTGATTTCTATGTGAATAATGGAATTAATTAATAAATAAATTAATTAATTTAATTAATTAATTAATATTAACCAATTGTCTAGAAGATACTAGTATCTTATTACTGTAGGAAATAAATTGTCAGAAAAATTGTAGTAAAAATAATTATAAAATATTCATAATAAAATGATATCATTAATAATTACATTAAAAAATATTAACACGATATTAATTAATTAACTAATTAGTATTTTTTAACAAACATATAAATTACTATATAATAGTTGCATAAATTTTGAAAAATAAATAAATGGATGGATGGATGGATAGACAGACAGACAGACAGATAGACAGACAGACAGACAGACAGACAGACAGACAGACAGACAGATAGATAGACAGACAGACAGATAGATAGATATGGTAGATAGAAAGATAGGTAGATAAGTAGATAGGTAGATACGTAGATAGCAGACAGACAGACAGTGAGACAGACACACAGTGAGATAGACAGACAAACTGATTAAATAGTCTTGTTTAACCAGAATTTTGAAAGTTAGGAGAGGCTAAATCAGCACCGCTACTGTTTGTTGTGTTTGCGATGGTGCTTGGTAAGATGGCTGTTACATTTATTGAGTCTGAGTTTTGCCTGAAAAATAAATTTTGAAAAAAATTCTTAATAATTAACTTTTCATTTAATTTAATTAAGGAAATGAAACAAAAATGGAATTTTTCAGAATTAATAAGTCACTAGATAATAAAAACCAAATATTGTGTATGTATTAACGTCAGTACCATCAACATTATCACATTAATCATCTTAAATAACATCATCACAATCATCTTTTCATGTTGTAAATGATTATTCATTTATTAATAATTAATTAATAAATGAATAATCAATTAAATAAATAATTAAAAAAATAATTAAATGAGTAACTAGAACACCAATAAACCCTAACCGAAAGAAATGTTGGGGCTGTTGGTGATGGTGGTGTCGAATAACCCTGGCAGGCGACTTGACAAGAGACGTCGAGACATCAACTTCAATGTCTTTGTTCATATTTCTATGTCTGCTCATTGTCGTTGTGTCGATTGTCTCGGTTAAGAAGATGTGGTCTTTTGAAGGCTGTCAATGATTTTGAAAAATAGTGGCATAAAATACATAAAATGACTAAAATATCATTTTGTTCAGATTGGTTTTAAAATGACTTGACATATTTATTTTTATTTTCAAAGATGATTAATTCAAAATAATAAATAAGATTAAATTTGAAAGAATTTTCATAAATAAATACTGCCATAGAAAATTAATTTATTTTCAAGTTTAAAAAAATTTAACAATCATCAAAAACTTACAAAAAATACTTCATTACTGTTGCTGTTTGATTCGTTATCAATGTTGCATGAGTCGAAGAATGTGCCTCGATTATCCAATCTATAAAAAAATTATTTTACAAAATTATTAATCCATCTTGTCTAGTGACAATTGAAAAAAAATTAAAAGCAATTTTCAAGCCTACTTTGAAATATTTCTATTAAAATGACTTATTTAACAGTTAACTAGTATTGCTTGAAATTAATAAATTAATATTTACTAGAAAAGTAAGTAAGACAACCTGAGAGGTGATGGAAGGTACCCAGATCTAGTAAGGGTTATGTTGCTACTGTAACTAGGTGCACATGAAACTTTGAAATAGCAAATTTCAAAAATTTTTGTAAATTAATTTTCATAAGAATTTACCAAAAAATCATTTTAATATTTTATAAGAAATATAAATTGAAATAAAAAAATAATAACTGTTGCAATCATTGGACTTTTTATCAGAGAAATTTGAAGTGTTCATGTTCATTGATATTGAGGAGATTTTGGCATGAATGGCTTTGTCTGGCCTTGGAACAAGTTTACCATGCTGATGCTGGCCTGAATGCCTAATCAATTATATTATTAAGTAATTAATTAGTAACATAAGTAAAAACTCTGAGATTTCTATGAGTTATTTATGATAACCAACAGACCAAATCATCAAAAGAATAGCTAAGCTAAGCTAAGGGCCTCCTAAGACAAAAGAAGGAAAACAGAACAAAACAAACGATAATAATAATAAAAAATCAGCTATTTCAATTCTTTAGAACGTTACAGAAATTAATTTACTTATTTTCTTTATGTTTTGAATCCGCTTGTTTTTCGTTTCTTATCTTTTCAGCCATTATAAACTAATTTGAAGTATTTGTTTGAATTTTCGCTCGTTTAATTTGAATTTACTTTTCAATAGCATTCATAGACAACTATTTTTACATTTAGTGGAATATTTGTTTTTGGTTTTTAGAAAACAAAATGGCGTGCTGATTGTTTTCGTTTCTGTTTTGTTTTTTTAGGGTTTTTTAACATTGCGCTGCGTCTGACGGTAGATTGTTTGAATGTGAAAAATAATAAAATAATTTTTTCAATTTTTAATGGAAGAAACATCCGTTAATAATTTTTCTAATGATTTAGAACAATTGGTCAAATTGCTCTGGGGTGGCCCTGAAAATTTGAACGAAGAAATATTCTTACGATGGAACCAAGGTATTTTTTAATACTTTATTTTTATAAAATTGTAATAAAAGCTTCAATTTTGAATTTAATTTGATAATTTTTTAAGGTTATTATTATTCTTATCTTATTCTAAGAGCCTAGCCTAGCTCTATATTAAAATAAAATAATAAATACTTAAGTCTTTTTAATTTTAATAGTTTAATTTAATTAATAGTAAGTTTGCAAGTAAGTTAAAATTAAAAGTTAGTAATAAAGTAAGTAAATAAGTATGAAACCACGCTTCCTGTTGTTTACATAGAATAATATTGAAAACATTAAATTTGGCTCCGCCTGTCATTAATATTCATGACCAGCCGAAGCACTTTATTTTTTTTCAATTTGTGATTATTTTAACCGAATCGTTTCATTTATTTATATTTGTAATTTTTAATAAAATTTTAATATCATTGTTTATTTATTATTTTTAAAATATGTTATAAACATGAGAACTATTTGTATAATAGTTCTGTTTTGTTATTTCATATAAATAACAAAACAGAAGTATCATCTAATAATTAAATTTTTGTTTGGCGCATCGCCACAAATTCTCCACTCCATTTGTATGCACTCCGTTTACGGCCCGGGATGTAATGGAGTGATTTACGGTTTGGTGGGCTAGACGGGTTATGGCTGTTATACTGTTATAAGCAGCTCATTGATCCGTCCAAACTGTTGTACCTAAAATTATTAAAATCGAACTATATTTCATAACCAACAAAAATGAATTTAAAAATATTAAACTTTATGAAACCAACCGGGCAGAACATGTCGCTGTATCAATGGCAACAGCGTGGCAGCATCTCGTTTATTTACTTCCACCAGAAAGGCATCTTTTGTTTGCGTATCGATGCCTCCAAAAACCCAGCGTGTCCTAACTGGACGTGCATTTTGGTTTCTCGATCATTTTGCAAATGAAATGCAGCTTTCATCTATCTGAACGATGTGTCCGGGGCTACCTATTCGTGCAGGGTTATCACGAGCCCAGTCAATGCATAGATCTCGATGTAAATTGAACCAGTCAGGTAAAGTTTGCCTGACGTCTAAATCTAAAATCGACGCAACCATAGCCTGGCTAACGTCGTACATAGACCAGAAATACGTCATGTAAAAGATTACACAGCTTAACTATTACATTTAAATTTAATTTAAATTTTTTTTATATTTTATTTTAATATATTTTATTTATATTCAATTTATATATATGACCTTATTTTATTTGGCATCTAAATTATAATTAAACATTTTAAAATATAAGATAATATATTTGTTAAATAATTTACAATAAAATTACAATAAAATGAAGCGCATCGGTTGGTCATGAATATTAATGACGGGCGGAGCCAAATTTAAAGTTTTCAATATTATTCTATGTAAACAACAGGAAGCGTGGTTTCATACTTATTTACCGTAATCTCATCCTCATTTTAATATTTTCAAATTAATATTTATAAATTTTTTCCAATAGTTTTTAATTATAATATATATGAAATATATATAATGTAACACAATTTTAAACTTTTATGAAGGATTTGTTTTTAGTGAACATGAACCTTCAGCACTGCTCCAGTTAGACGGGGGACCCTGCTCTATCATTGCATCAGTGCAGGCTTATTTACTTAAGAATCTGTTATTTGGGTCGACCGACGATGTTAGGCAGAATTGGAGGAACTTATCAGGTTTGTACTTCATATTGTATAGGTATGAGTATGTGTGTGTATGTGTGCGTGCGCGGGTGTGTTTATGAATTTGAGTCATTTTTGTAAATTCCTTGAAATATTGATTGATTGCATCATGTTGAATATAGAATATATTCTAAAAGTTAAATTTAAAAAAGCTGTTAAATTTAAAATATCTTATGATAAAGGACAATAATTTTTTATTTGATAAATTAATTTAAAGTTTTTCAAATGTTGTAAACAATTTTTTTTTCAAACATATCTCAGCTAGTGACTGCGAGTCATTATTATGCACATCTCTATGTGACATCATGCAGCAAGCCACGGATAGTGATGCTTATGTCATTGTCATTATCGATGACATTGACTCTACCAACTCCATTGCATCGGCAAATGACATTTCAATCTTTGAGAAGTTTCACAAATTGATTAGGTTACATAACAGCAATAAATTTTTTTTTTAATTATTTCATCACATCTGTAAACTTTCAATTTATTAATGATATTTTTTTTTGAATAATCAAAATATTTTAATTTTTTTCAAGTTCTAAAAAAATTTCTGGTCGTGAAAATTTGAAGTTAGATATGACAAACCACTTGAAGCTATTCTACAGCACATATGGATGCCTACTCTTTCTCTATTCTATCTTATTTACCAAAGTTGTTACTCATTCAATTTATTCCTTCCATTTATAGCTTATTTATTCTATTTATGGTATATTTATTCTATTTATAGTTTATTAATTTTGTTTATAGATCATTTTTTCTATTTATAGTTCATTCTATTTATAGTTTATTTGTTCTATTAATAGTTTATTCATTCTATTTATAGTTTATTCATTCTATTTATATTTATTTTAATTAGTTAATTGATTCTATTTATAGTTCGTTTACATTTCGGTTATGTTATCCTAATATTTGGACATTATAGTGTACCAAAGTTTAAAAAATATTTTATTAGGGATTAGGGAGATTGAAAGAAGAAATTAGTGATGTGGATGAATCTCTGATTGATCCTGTTTACGGTCATGGAACGTTAGTATGTTTCTCTATGTTTATGCATGTCTCTATGTTTCTCTACGTTTTTCTATATTTCTCTATGTTACGTACATACAAATTAATTGTTCTGTTTCAATTGGTAAAGTTATGTTTATTTATCTTTTATTTTTAAATTATGTTTCAATAGAGTTTTACAAATCTTATTGTAGTAATAATGAAAAGTTTACCTATAATACAAGCATTCACTCAACTACTCACTCAACTTCTCACTCAACTTCTCACTCACTCGCCTTCTCACTCACTCTCATTCATTCACTCACTCACTCACCACCTTGCAGACAAAGCCTCATCAACCTTCTGATTACAGGCAAGGCAGTTTCATACGTTTGGGATAATGTGAAAGAAGTTTCTGAACTAAGTTTGATGGTTTTTTTTATCAGTTTTCAAGTGAAATCACTTCAAGTGAAATCATATTTTAATTTTTGGAGACGAAATTTAATTAATTTATTTTTTAATATTGTTATTATCATTTACTATTCTTTCTTTTATTGTTTTTTTATTAATATGTACTGTCACAATATAAATTATTTTTCATTTCTAAATACGGCCCAAGTAAAATACATTTGCATCACTTACATTGCTTACTACTTTTCATTCTCCAATATTGCTTACATCAACTCACTTGACATTACATTACATACATTAAATTTCATTACTTTCATCACATCACTTACCTTTTCAGAACTCTGTGGCATATGTGAGAGGTCACAGATTGGATTCTTGACAATACTTGAGCACTTGAGATATTGTGAGGTTCGTTATTAGGTTGATGGCATGAGACTTTTTTCTACTTTAATTTGTCCATTTTATTTCAATTTAGTTAATGATATTTTTTTATAATTTTCTTTGAATAAATTTGTTTGCAGTTTAAGAGGCGGTAGTGTGTCAGTTTGTATTCACGTATTCGCGTTCATTTTATTGTTTACTATCTCGTGTTCATTTTTGTGTTGGTGCATTTTCTTACAATATCTGATAGATGAGGAATTTTTAAGAGTAAAATAAAATGAAATTAATTAAAAATAAATAAAATGAATAAATGTATGTGAAAAAGCATTGTCTGAATAACAAATTTTTAAATAAAATAAATAAATAGATAAATAAAATAAATATAAAAATTGTTTATTAAAATTAACACTGTGTGTGTGTGTGTTCTTTTTTTAAGGTTGGGTGGTTCCTAAAGAATCCCCAATATCCAATTTGGTTGGTTGGTAGTGAAACCCATCTTACTGTTCTTTTCTCTGAGGTGTGCTATTTTATTCATCTTCTTACATTTACGCACGCACACACATATACAATCACATTATATAGTACATATATACACTTACATACATACATGTACAACATTATATCTACACACCAATATACAAACATACAATATACGCCACACACATGCTTATACATACACGCGCGCACATATAAATACATATGTACACAAACATGTATAGACAGACACTCACACATGTGTAAATATATTTACACACAGACACAAATGCACACACGCATTTATCCCAAAAGGATACGTCATTAGTAGGCGATGAAGGACAAGAAATGAAGATAAGAAGGGTTTTTGGTCAATATGATAGTGAAGGTGGGTCACTTAGAATTTCCTCTGTAGATTTTTTTTTAATTATTTATAGATTTTTTTTAATAAGTTGGTTTTATTGGTAAATAACTCAACTTTGTGGCATTAAGTAGCACTCATCCTGAATCATTTCTACATATTTGTCATAAATGATTGATTTAAATTGAAGGTTGATTGAATTGTTTTAAAAGGTAGGGGCTTCATAACATCAGAGGCCCTCATTGATGTCATGAAAGCTTTGGACCTCTTTGCTGACCCTGAATAGTTAGACTTGGCGATTCTTCTTTTTCTTCTTCTTTTTCTTCTTCTTTTTCTTCTTCTTCTTCTTATTATTATTATTATTTATTATTATTATTATTATTATTATTATTATTATTATTATTATTATTATTATTATTATTATTATTATTGCTTGAAGTGTAAAGATAATGGTGAACAAGTTAGACCCTGAGCAGTTAGGAGTGATTACACTGAACAAGTTTACTGAAGAGTTTTTTCCCTCCCAAGCAAAATCTAAGTCCGTTTCATTCAAAATGTATCATTATAATGGCCTCCAAAGATCCTCTCCTAATAACCAAGTAATTTTTTTCTTTGTCTACCGTTTTACTAAGGTTCCAGCGTGAATAAATTCATCATTTAATTACTACTGCATTGCTTCGTTATTGAAATGTTGTGACGTTTTTGTTGTTGATTGGTTTAAATTTTTAACAATTGCATTTCTATTGAATCAAATCATTTATTCATTCACCTAATAATATTTCATACTGGAAGCCAAGGAATTTCTAACTAAATTGCACTATCATATTTTTTCCATTATTAACTTTGTACTGTGGATCAATTTGTGTACTATAATTCCAGTTTTTGTTACTAAATAATTTCATCTTAACATTAGCGAATGGTTTCATCTTTTGATAGGTTTGTTACTCCGAGGCAGAATGTACCATAATGGACGTTCCTGAACTGCAGATCGTCAGTGACTACAGCCCCATCAACATGTGTCTTCTCACAAAATGGCCGACCATTGAAATCAGCTGGAAGAATAATGCCATTCCATCTCTTAATTAATTAGTTTTCCAGATAAATCATTGGAATGTTGTTGTCGACTTAATGAATCTGATTTATTTCAATTCAAGTCATCTTCAGTCTTTTCCACACATATAAGAATTTATATTTTTCAGCTAGAATCATTTTTATACATATTTTTCGTAAGCTTTCAGTCCTTTTGTTTTCAAAAAATAGGCTTATTAATATTCTGGTGGCAAAATTTATTTACTCTTACCGAATGTTTTTTCATTGTTAATAATAATTTATCGTTAATTGATCATCGTCGTAATAGATTATGATTACATTTGTATAAAATGATTGAATGTACTTTTAGTCGTTATAATTTTCTAAGATTGCCTCAAAATTAGCATCTCAGTTATTTATAAAAGTAAAAGAAACTAGCTTTTTAAGTTGAATGTATGAAAATTTATCGTGTGAGATGAATTAAATAAATTAAATTCTCATATTGTGTTCTGAACTTTTAACATCTTTCATATTCTCTATATTATGGATTGTGGTCAGGGGTGGGCACTGCCGCTCGGACCTGGACGTTGGTGCGGTTGAAAATGAAATAGCGTGAAAACTTAAGTAATATGAATATATATACTTATTTATATACGGATAGATAGATATACATAGATGAATGAATACAACGAAGTATATTTGGATAGATAGATATACATAGAGGAATGAACACAATGAAGTATGCATCTATAATTTGTCACTAGCGAATAACTGGCTTCGTTGATTTTGATTACATACATTACATATAATTACGTTTTATTTTCTATACATGTACATGTATGGTTACGTTATATATGGTTGCATTACATTTACTTTACTTAATTTACATTTAGATTACTTTACGGCACCTTAGTGTCACGCTTCCACTCCTATGATAATGTGGACTGGCGAATCTCGAATATGATGCCTGTCTCCACGATAATATCAAACGTGCCGCTTACTCCGTTCGTTCGTATTCGTATATGAAACAATTTGCGCGAATTTCAAAACTCCAAGTTTGCCAATTTTCAATTATTAAACCGTTTAAACTCCGAATTTTAAAGCATTTTAGAAATTTTCTGTAAATATTCCACGATGATGTCATTTGAAGTCGGGGTAATTATTCCAGCGGCTGGATCGGGTCTCAGAATGGGAAATGAATTGAATGTGGCAAAACAGTTTGCTCCCGTGTTTGGGAGGCCTGTCGTCTGCTACACCATATCTGTCTTTCACGGGCATGCATTTCTATTTTTATTCTTTACGATACTCATGTTATTACAATTACTTACTTATGACACATGGGTCTCTTCTCTCTTATTTATTATTTTATAATTTTAAAAATACTAAATACAAATACTAAATAGTCATTATGTTTATTTTCTTATCTTAGTTAAACACAAGAGTAGAGTTGTTACTTCTTCCTTATGTTGTTGACAAAAGTTAATTTATAATTTACTGAAACTCTTATTGAAGTTGAGAAATAAGTGTGCCTACAACTGTGTTTTAAAATGTTAAATTAGGTAAAGACAGAATTCATTTTCAGTTATTCTATTTTTATTAAAATTAATTTAATGATAGTAATATCTGTGCAAAAGTATTAAGAATTGATAAATAAATATTTCTGTTCTAGTCTAGCTATGAAAATAAAATTTTTTATGATTACCAATTCCATTTGAATGACATACATAAATGGTTGTTTGTTGCCAGAATACCTGATGTAAAAAACATTATCTTGTTGGTTGGAGAAGATAGTAAGTCTTATGCAGAAAAGTTGTTGAAACCATATAATTTTGACAAAGTTATAATTAGCGTTGGATCAACCAGCAGACACCGAACCATTCATGAAGGAATCAAAATATTAGGCAGAATGTATGTCAAACCTGAAATAGTTATAGTTCACGATGCTGTCAGGCCACTGATTCGAGTTAAAGATGTTGAAGAAATTATTATAGCTGCTGAACGTATGGAGGTCATTTTAAAACTTATATGAAGTTTTCATAATTTTTTGTAATTTTCAGTTGTCATTATCTGTATAGTAATATCACAAAATTTTTCAGTTTTTTTGTATTTTTAATTACAGGCTGCTGGCATGGTCAGACCATTGGTATCAACTGTATTAGAAATTAATGCTTATGACAAGTTAGATAACATGGTTCGAAGCCTAGATAGAACGATGCATAGATCCAGTGAGATGCCTCAAGCATTCCAGTATGTAGTTCTGAAAGATGCATATGACAGAGTAAGCACATTGCTTCAAAGTTATTTTAATAATTTTTCAACCCTAAAACTAAAATGTCAACCCTAAGCTGACTTGCACAACACATCATAAAAAGCTTCTGTAGTACTAATTTTTTTTATTAATGAATATTTTTTAGTGCTCTCAGTATGATTTAAATCATGGCACAGAATGTTTGGAACTCATTAAGAAGTATACAACAGCTAAGGTTCACCTGGTTGAGGGGCCGGAATATTTGGGAAAGGTTTTTTGCTGTGTTGTCACATTATTCAACTTTTTATAAAACAATTATCCATTTATCTCCACAATGTTTCTGTTTATATATATATATATATATATGTGCGTGTGTGTGTGTGTGTGTGCGTGTGCATATGTGTAACACACATATAAACAAATGCACGAGTTTGAGGGAAAATTTTTTTTCATAATATATGTAGTTTCTTGACTTTTCTTTTTCATCCGTAATTAAGGATTTGTATTGAATGTTAATTTAGATAACCTACCAGCATGATCTAGATGCCTTTGTGAACGTCCTGCTAACGCAAGGTCCGTAGGAATTTCTGTCCATGGGAATTGTTGTCCATAGGAATTGTTGTTGAATGTATTGTATTGTTATATGAACAACGTAAAAATTCTCTTGCAGGGATCAAGAACTGGTACGACTTTTGAGGCCATTCCATTTGTTTGCATGTTGTAATCTGCTGTAATCTTCTCTCGAATTATGATTTCCGAAACACTAATAAACAATATTTGTCGGAAGTTTGCTTTTGTTCTTTTTTAATTCTTTTATTTTTTTGCACGTTATTTAATTGGTAATAGTGATTAGATTTTTTTTGACAATAACTTTTTCAACAATTTCTAAAACACTGTTGAAAATTCGTTTTATTTTAATTACTTTTGATGAATGAACAAATCGTGAATACTTACAAACTCTTTACACCATTTGTTGTATTAATAAAAATTCACAAATACGTCTAAAAGCGGTCGTTTACGAGTATAAATGTTCATAACTTTTGTGCATGCACATCACAGCAACATTATGGCGTGTCTGATCTCGAAAGGTGACGCAAAGTTTTTTCTACTGATTAAATAAATTCTGTCAACTGCAAATTCTATCTTCCGCCATTTCTCTTTGAAACCAATTTTGGCTTCCTCAATTTTACCAAAATTGAATTGTCCAAGTGAGAGGTGAGGTGTGTACTCGTGATCAGGTGGAATGCAGCTGAGGTCATTGTATTCAGGGAATGCTGCATGGAGAGAGCTTTGTAGGTGCACAATATCTTCATGTTTTTCACCTATATATAAATAAACAGTTTTTTATTTTTATTATCATCTCAATTAAACATATTTTGTAACATTTTATGTTTCCACATGAAAATTTGATGAAAATGTGTAGGCACCTGAAGACTGACCATCTCTCAACGGCTTCAACCACAAAGTGCAGCTGGATTTGTGTTTGAAGTGCTGAAAAGAACTGGCATCGAAGTTGACCTGAAATGATTTTATATTATCTTTTTTGATCATGGAGGATATGTTTTCTTTGCAAGTTTCATAATTCACACCCGTTGGATCATCGTGAACAAATGGGTAGACTAGGTTTATGTGTGGCATCCATCGCTTGTAGGATTTGTCATGTTTGCTGCAAAATAAAAAAGCAGGAGTGAGAAAACATCTTACTAATATTTTGTTTTAAGAATTTTAACAGGGCTGCATGTGCTGTGTAATAACATTCGACTCTCGTGGTAACTACCATTAAGATTTATTAAATGCATCATTAGATAATAAATAATATGCACAGGGTGAATGTTAGTAACCTTCTGATATCTTGGATCTGACTCCAGACCTCTTCAGGTGGAATGATCACAACCGCACTTTTGTTTGATTTCTTTTCTGCTCCTCCTTCCATTATTTCATTCCCTGTTTCGTTTAGTCTTTAGTCGAATATGATTTTATTTTACAGTTTTTTATCGGCGTGCATTAACTTTTCAAAGCACCCAGCAACAAATACAAAAAAAACATCCATCGTATTTAATGACGATTGCGACTTTAGGACAAAACGTTGCGCAATCGTTATTCAGTTTAAATAGATATTCTACATTCGATATAAGTCGAGTTTTAAATGTCAGCTGATTCTAGCAAAGAAGGAATGGCCTGGCCATATATATTGAGGATCAAATAGGTATGGCTACCTCGGTGTTTGAACGTGCGTGCGCATCTGTCCTTATATAAATCGTCCAATGTCAACATCAAGTCTCTGTCAATTTTCAGTCAGTTTAGTTATTTTTAAAACATTAGAATTTATGCTCATTAAACCAGCACAATAACTAAACCAGCACTTATTCCGTAATAATTTCTGTTTCTTATGTGTAATCTACTTTTCAAATAAGTGTTGGTGCATCGTTAACTTTATAATTTTAATTCAACACGTTCATTTCAAATTGCTGAGAAACCAATAAAGATTAACATAGACACGCACGCACACACACACACACATTGGAACATTACCAATATTATATTTTCATCCAATAGTTCCTTTTATGGGTATACATACATGACGATTAATTTAATATCTACATTAATTTATATATCAGCACTATTAAGTAGCATTGAGCTGCCTTAAAAGATCGCACGTTGCAAGTTATTGATCGATCACTGAGTGAAGAACAAAGAAGAAAGAAAGATCTGATGTAAGCATTTTATCACAAAGGATCATCATATCTGCCAATGCACTTTCGCACGTGTTTAAAATGCATTGTACGTATTTCTTTGTATGTCCTTATATGTGTATTTGTTAAAAATATTATTTAATTTTCTTAGTACAGCACTTGAAAATGGATCATGGTCATTTATTTAACGATACTGTAGATGAAACGAGACGATACAAGACACGACCGAAAGTTACGAGAAATAACGATACGATTCGATAACGAGATCTCGAATAATAAATTTAATTTAATAAATAAGAAATAAGATGACAAGATTTTGATCCAAATATTTTGATACTATAGACTAATTAATCTCTAGTCATTAAATAAGACATAACAGAGTTGAAATGTTTCGTTTAATCAGCCGTCGTTGTGTTAGTTTAGAGGGTAGGGACAGTAATCTTTATTATGTAGTGATTTAAATGAGAAAAATTTTATGGCTAAAAATCTTATGAAGTAAATTTTTGTGGTAAGGTTTTTAGATACAAAAAGGAATGGGAATATGAAAAAGCGTAGGAAATAAAAAATAATAATAGGTCGTGAAGGAAGAAGAGACGGATGCAAGTGAGAAATAAAAAACAATCAGCCAAAAATGCGTTTAAAACTTCAACGCGGACCCATAAATTTTATTTTTACTCTATAAAATAAAATGGCTTGTAATTCGTGTATCTGTGTTGTATCATAATGTAATGATATCCGAAATGTTGTATCAAAATGTCATTATATCATATAATATAAGTAAAATATATATATATCGATAATCATTGTTCGGCTAATTTCTTTCTCCTAAATGTAGACTTCTGAAACATAATAAGTTGTGTGTGTGTGTGTGTATGTTTATTTGTGTTTGTATGTGTATTTGTGTTTGTATGTCTATTTGTGTGTGCGTGTGCGTGTGTTGTAGATAAAATATTGTACGTATAAAATTTTACCGTTTGTGTATGTGAGTGCATTTATGTGAGCACATTTGTTTGTGTGAGTACGTTTGTTTGTTTGTTTGTGTGTGTGTGTGTGTGTGTGTGTGTGTGTGTGTGTGTGTGTAATAACACATTCCCACCAATTCCGCTTTTATTCATCTGGGAGTTAATTTAATTTTTAATTTCAAGAACTTTTTTATCTGACACTATATCGATTTTATCAACATTCTTATTACTATACCACATTCCTTTTCATCCTATCACCCTCCACTCATTTCTTCCTCCTCATCATTATTATTATTATTATTATTATTATTATTTATTATATTTGTTATTGTTATTATTATCAACATTTTTATCATTATTATCATTATCAGCTTGATATACCTACATAAGTACATTCTACATACATAAGTATGTATGTATGTTTGTATGTCTGCGTTGCGTCATTGTACGCTTTGTATACGCATTATTATTTATTGTGTACATGTGATTGTCAAACAACCGATTAGAATGTAAAAGTATCGTATCGTATCGTAATAAATGTGACTTCTTATAACGTAGTTTTGCTGGAAGTTCTTTTTTCCAACTGTTTTAAAAATTGTTGAAAAATAAATTGTTTAAAAATACGCACTTATAAGCTTGAATTCACTTGCTTATTTTACTGTCGTTGGTTAAAAATAACGTATAAAATTATTTTAATTTCAACTGCTTTGTTTTCTGACGATCGGTTGTTGTGGTTTATTAATAGTTAGTTCATGATTCCGTGCTGCAGGTCTTCTTGTATAATGCCTCTACAATCTCCATTATATATATAAGTGTGTATGTGAGTTTGTCTGTGCGTGTGTGTATGTGTGCGTGTTTAAATTTATGTGTGTGCATTATTGGTAGAAACAGCAGCTTTCATTGCACAGCATAGCAAAATATGCTCCTCATTCTTTTCAGTCAGCAATTTTTTTATAGTGTGTAGGACATGTATCTATCTACATATAATACATGCATGCGCTTTCTTCTCATACCACATGTATTATGAATATTAATTTTTATTTCTTCGTTGGTATTGCGAAGAGAGAAAGAGGAAGAAAGAGAAAGAGAGAAAGAGAGAGAGAGAGAGAAAGAGAGAGAGAGAAAGATAAACGCAAATGACATTGTTTAATACACTCGAGCAATTACATCTTAAAAATATGCTATAAAGAAAACACGTCACGTCACGAGCCAGAAAAGATCGCATCAGATTGAAATACACGCCAATGGTTCTAAAATGGTTCTAAAATGGTTACATATTGGTTCCACGTTGGTGACTTCAGTTCCCCGCTGATTCATTCAATTATGCTGGCTGATGCTTGTTGCTTCATATGCCTTGCGCAACTTATTAGGCAGCATGTCATCTGCATATGTGCATACCCTGGCTGCATGCCTGTTTGTCCGTTTCTGTACCTAAGTACCGCGTGTATTTTGTGCGTGTGCATGTGCGATATGTGTGTGTGTGTCTGTGTGTGTGGTGTAGTGTTTGTACGTATGTACGTGTGTGTATTTGAGTATATATGTGTATAGGTCTGTATGTGTGTATATGCGTGTGCGTATACCGCAAATAACACCATTGCACGATGTCATAATGATTATTAAATGCGGTTATAGCGAGGCAGTTGAGTTTCCTTCCATACATTCGTACATACAGTGTACTCACTCGCGACTTTAATTTATTAATACCCACACCGGCGTATTTTACCACCTTATTTTTGGGTAAAAACAAAAACGGTGAATGTGTCTCTGAATGTGTGTTTTGTTTGTGTTTTTTTTGTGTTTTTTTTTTTTGTTTTCTGACTTAGTTGGTTGATGTTTATAATTGTAATTAATTGTAGTAATTATAATTTATAATATTATCGATGTTTTGTTTAGTCGTGTCTTATATTTTTGTATGTTTAAGTAATTTTTAGTTATGAAGTTTGTGTATTGTACTTTAATTTGTATATCATAAATTGTATATCAACGTTTGTATATCACCGTTTTTGTATCATTCAATTTGCATCAATGTTTGTATATCGATATTTGTATACCAGTTTTCATATATCATCGTTTGTATATCCCACTTTTGTATCATTCTATCTGTATCAAAGTTTGTATCTTGATATTTGTATATCAATGTTTGTATATCATCGTTTATTTATCTAAATTTGTATATCAATCAGTGTTCGCATGTCGAAGTTTGTATGCCTAGGTAGGTAGGTAGTTGTATTAATTGTTTCTAGTGGTTTATCGAGTGCAGTCTGCCTGAGAGAATAAAAAATACACTCATTACCCCGCAACCTTTGAACTCCAAAGTGTGATGATTGACTGACTGATTGAATAGATAGATACTTGCAATGAATGAATGAGTGAATGAATGAATGAATAAATAAAATAAATGAATGAGCGAAAGAACGAACACACTTACAAACTGACGAGCAGACGAACGGGCGAACGAACGACGAACAAATAAAAGAATTAATTTTGTATGAACAAATGCACGAACGAACGAACAAATGTATGAATGATTAAAAAAACTAATTAGTTATTTAATTAATTGATGAACGAACAAATGGATGAACGAATGAATAAATGAATGACTGAGTGCTTGGCATGAGCTAAAATAAATGTAACTTATATTCATACGAATGCTTTTTGTGGTGGTTAGTCACAATAAGAATTTGCTTCTGCTTATGAGGCAAAGCTGCCGTCTTTTGAACACTAAAAAAATGATCATTCGGGAAGTTGAATGAATGTTTATAATTATAACCAGCTAGTGAACACTGAATGAATGTTCACACTTTACATGAATGAATGTATGAATGAACGTATAAATAGTTAAAAACAAATGAATGATTGAATAAATGAATTGATTGATTGATTGATTGAATGAATTGATTGATTGAATGAATTGATTGATTGATTGATTGATTGATTGATTGATTGATTGATTGATTGATTGATTGATTGATTGATTGATTGATTGATTGATTGATTGATTGATTGATTGATTGATTGATTGATTGATTGATTGATTGATTGATTGATTGATTGATTGATTGATTGATTGATTGATTGATTGATTGATTGATTGATTGAATAAACGATCAACCAAACGAGCAAATGAATTAATAATTAATAAAAAGAATGAAAGAACGAATGAAGAATTGAATGAATAAATGACAGAATGAATGAGTGTTTGTACAAACTAAACACACAAATAAGCTAAACAAAAATTGTTATTGTTAATAATAATAAAACTATTATTATTGTTATTATTATTATCACCGCCATTAGTATTGTCATCATTATCGGATTTGGTTTGAGAGCTGTTGAAAGCCAGCTTTCGTGAATTCCATAGAATTTTTCTACATGGATTTTTCAGAATATTTTTGACATACTTTTTCAAATATAATTTATTCAGATATGAACTTTACAATTTCAAATATTTCAAAATGAGGTCATCTTTGCGTGTTTTAAAGAAACCACAAGCATTATTTTAAAATTTAATTAAAAAAACTAAATGCGAATGTTAAAATAAAATACACCAGAAGAACTAACGGTTATAACGGAATTCCTAGTTAAGAAGGCACAGTATGAATAACTTTATTAGGTTACCTCAACAATACAAGATACTCGATTCGTGTGTGTGCTTGTGTGTATGCGTGTGTGCGTGGCTGTGTGCGTGCGTGTGTGCATATAAAGAAAGCACACTATTTTGCATCAACGAAACACACATACAATATTTTGTATACAAATACATCACACGTACAACACATTAGTTGACAGTATCAACAGACATACAATATTTTGTATACAAATGCATCACACATTACGCATACAATAGTTTGTATGAAATACAACACACATGTATACAATTCGATGCTGATACAATATTTAGTATACAATGCATCAGATCAGACATGCATTAATTTAACTACAACAGAAATCATATAACACTTCGTTTACAACACGTGCTAAACTCTTAAGATTAAAATTGAAGTCGACGTCATTAAACACTTAACCAATCATTGATATCAACACGGCACGCACACATACAGGCACACACACACATACATACACACAAACACACACAGACGAATATATACTACCCAGACACTTCCCATACACACAGTTACACATACAAACAGACACACATACAAATACAAACACACACATATAAACACACGTTCAAACGCATTTATAAATAAACATATCCATTTATACGAAATGGAAATATTGTATGTACGTAAGACCAGCCAGCCAGCCAGCTAGTCAGGCAGGCATTGACATTTTTATTAGGAGGCTATTTTTCACTCCGCACTGCCAAATTATTGGTTAATTAATTGGGAATAAAAATATATTTTAGTCCCCGAACGTAAGTAAAGATGGACGAATAATGAATTAGTGAATTACCGATATGCTATCATAATGTTTGGAAAAAAGTTAAGTTGAAAAAATTTCCATATGAATATATAAACATTGATATTATAACCGTTGGGAAAACTGTTGATATAACCATTTATATGACCTTACATACAAACATGTGAGTGAGATTGGTGCTTTTGAAAGTGGACAAACGCATTTTGAAGACAAAAATACTCCGAACATTTGAAACATAAGTCGATGCGGTAAAATACAAATTGTCAATACGTAAGTAATATATACATACAACATATATGCAGTTATAGACACACACATACACACAAACAAACAGACTGAAAGACAGATACACACAACACACACACACTCAAACCAACATATGTCACACACATTTAAATACACAATTCAAGCAAGCATATATACACATAGACACAAACATACAAAGAAACATACATATACACACACATACAGATAAATAAATACACACACAGAGTTAACGCAAAGAAAGAAGAAACGAAGAACAACATCATAATGATTGAATGACAGGGCACTTAATTCTTTTCAAGTATGGCAAATCAACGAAGACTTTTTAAACAACGCAGAAAACACTGCCTGAAAATGCACACACACACACGTACACACACGTACACACACACGTACACACACACTTACGCGCACACACACACGCACGCACGCACACACACATGCCCGCACACAGCAGTATAATAATTAGTTGTTGTAATAATAATAAAAATACCCCGATAAATAATAACAACAACAACGATTACAACAACGATTACAACAACAACAACAACAACGATAATAATAATAAGTATTATTATTGTAATTGTTTATTATTATTTGTATTTTTGTAGGTTCGAAAGAAAGTTCTTTTTTGTTATCACCTAGGTGTGTTTTTTGTTACCTTTTCAGATAACGTAATAATAACAAGTAGTAGTAGTGGTAGTAGTAGTAATGGTAGTAGTAGTAATAGTAGTAGTAGTAGTAATAGTTGTGGTAGTAGTTGTAGTAGTTGTTGTGGTAGTAGTTGTTGTTGTTGTTGTTGTTGTTGTATAAGTAGCAGAAGTAGAAGTAGTAGAAGGTAGAAAGAGTTGTAATAGTAGCAGAAGTAGTTGTCGTAATAGTAGCAGCCGTAGTAGTTGTAGTTGTACGTACACAACTTCATTCACCCACACACTCATAAAAACACACATGTACACCCAGACGTGACGTAGTCATGACGTCATCATATTCGGCCAGATTAGTATCATTCGATTTTATTGATTTACTAAATACAATACGCCACCAAGCCAGGCATGAATGCCATTAAATTTTCAATTTGCGATATGATGCGTTATAATTGATTGATTTGTCACTCTGAATCATTCGTAGATTTATTGATGATTGATTGATTGGTTGAATGATTGATTGAAATGTTTGTTGGATGTTTAGTTGATTAATTGACTGGTTGGTTGACTGGTTTGTTGATTGATTGATTGATTAACTGATTAATTGGTTGACTGTTCGATTGGCTGGTTGGTTGACTAATTGGTTGGTTGATTGATTGGTTAACTGGTTGGTTGATTGACATATCTTTCTCTGTTAAATTAACTGTCATTATATAACATTGCATTACATTCAATAATTAATTTCAATCAATAAATTAAATTATAATTAAATTCAATCATTAAATTAATTATTACAAATCGTTTATATCTTTGAAGAAACGCACGCGCAAACATACTTTTCGTCATATTAATATATAGAAAACACCGATTATATTTATTTATATATTTATATTAATTTATTCATTTACATGACGTCATCGCCATAATTAGCAGATAAAGCTAATGATTCAAATGATAATAATTCGGGTTTTATGGTCATAATATATTCACAGTGTCACCATCAGCGTCGTCATCATCGTCACCATCGTCATCATCATCATATTTACTTGAAGTGGTATTCTCGTAAATGTTGATAATAATTGCACTACATGCATGTACCACGAACAATATATACATACAGTCCTTGCTAATTTGTATTATTATATTTCGTTTATTAATAATAATAATAGTAATAAAAATTGTTATTATAATTACTGTTACCATTATTATAATTATTATTATTAAAGTTAGCGTGCCTGGGACCGAAACTTCGAGAGTATTAAGAAGTGGTTCATTTTTTAAAATACATTTATTTTCATTTATGCGGTGTGACTCGCCCAACGACGAATGACAACAACAACAACAACAACACCAACAGCAGCAGCAACAACAACAACAACAGCAACAACGACAACGACGACAACAACAATAATAATAATAAGATGAATAATAGTGATAATAATAATGGTAATAATAATAATTTCTAATTGTATTCACACATGAACCGTGACTGCGGTTTTTTCAACCACGTTCTAAGAGTAAATAAAAAGTTTATAATTAAAAGAATAAATAAATTTATAAATTGATAATAAATAAATAAAAAATAAATAAGGTAATTTAAAAGTGAACTTGTATATTAAATTACTCTGAGAGTATTTATATAACGAGTATGGTTTATTTACCAACAGTTTTTTTTAAATGCCAAAAAAAGAAACAAAATAAAACATTACGTAATACTCATTGTAGTAACCTAGTTTCTATAAATAGCAACTTCTCATTGGGCTATTCTACGTGTGATTGACACTTCTACAAGCCAATGGGAGTGCAAACTCCGCCTATATATTTATACTATACCTTGTAATCTATAAATAACATTAAGAGCGGCAAGGCATGTTAAATAGTATTGTCATTAAGTTAACACATGCAGTCAGTTTGCTTCAGGTATTCGTACGGCTTTTTCCGTGAAATTTGAAAGATTTTCTTGAATTTCTGAATTTAATTGAATAAATTCACTATTTAAATGAAAATTAATTTATATTAAAAGTAATTTAATTGAATTATTTTTTGGTGCGTGTGTGTTTTTGGATATTTATTGAAATAACATCATAAAAGCAATTGAATATACTGCAATTAATTAGTTAGAGGTGTTTGTTTGCTTGTTTGAATTCGTTTTTCAGGAGGATACTGTTTTGAACAGTTTGTTTCAGTGAAGTCGAGTGGAGTGAACATTTTTAGTGTTAAATTGAAAGTTGAATTTGTTTTACAAAACTACTCGAAGAGGCACAGCAGAGAAAATTTTGTTGAAGTTTCGTTGTTAGTTTTTTAACTTTTGAAACTATCTTTTTACAGCCGTCTAACAATTTGCTCGTGACAAAAGCAATTTTTATCAGAAATAGTAACAACAATAACATTGACAACAACAACAGTAACATTAACAGCAACTTAAACAACGATATTCGTAACATTAGAAACACAACAACGACGACAGCAACATGCCTCTCTCATTCAACTTCGACAAGAAGGAAGTCGATAAGTATCTACGAGAAGAGAGTGATGAGGCCGACGAGTATGACGACGATGGGGATGATGACGTCAGCAAGCTGGTTGACATTCCGCAAACGCCAAAGTTGGTGTTGAGAGATGACGAGGAAAAAGAACATTTGACCCCTGACCTCGAGGAGAACGTCTGTCGACAAACAGGCCACGTCATGGATTCCTTCTTTGCCACCATGAACAGCAAGAACCGACTGCACGATGCCGACTTCACAGATGCTCCTCTCAGGCACCCAGTATCGTTGGCCGCAACCTCAAATGCCGCATCAATGGTCGCTTCATGTTCTTCATCGTCCTTGACACAATTCGCAGCTACAGCTTCAAGCACAGCTTCATCTACAGTAGCTGCAGCTTCAGCTTCATCATCGTCGACACCCTGTTCAACTCGAAGATGTCGCCGGAAGTCCTCGTCAAATTTGAAGACGAAAGCCCAGGGTTCGAATACATCTGCAGCCAAACCATCTGATGAAGTCGACATGGGGTGAGTTGTTGCTGTCGTTCTTTGATGTTGGTGTTTGATTTTGTAGGTTTGGTAAGCGTTGTTGTTGCTGTTGTTAAGGTTGTTGTAGGTGTTGTTGTTTGTTATAATAATGTTGATTTAGTTAGAGATAACATGATGTTGTTGTTGACGTGGGATGTGTTGGCGCTTGTTGTGTCAGCATGTTAACGCTGGTTACATGACAGCAGTTACATTAATTTTGTTGTTGTACCTTTAATTTCATTAATTACGCGTGTCGTTGTACCAACACCAACAATACCACCACCAACAACAACAACACCATCACCATCAACAACATTAACAACAACAACATTGTACCTTGGTTATCACAATCACAAAAATCGATTTTGTCATTGCTATTCTCCGAGATTTTTTTACTCATAAATAATAACTTGTCGTAGTCACATTTCGAATATTAAAAAACAAACAAACAGACAAACAAACAAACAAACAAATAGAGAAACAAATAGAGAAGCAAACACATAACAGTAGAGAAAGCACATGTGAAAGCGCGGGCATGCCTGGCGCGGGCTTGCCCGACGCAACTGTTCAAAAAAAGTTGGCAAAAATTTAACAAAGTTTCGGAGAGGAGCTAACTAGTTACCGCTTGACTTTTAATAGCCCCTGATAACGCTTTGTAATACGCTTTAAATACGCCACAAATAAATCAATGAAGGTTTTTTTCCATTTTTGGGAGAATAGTTTAGTATTAATATAAAAATTAAACTACTGCTACTACTATTACTACTACTGCTACTACTACTACTACTGCCACCGATCGCTACCACCACCACTACTACTACTATTACCGTTACCGCTTAATTGTTTTTTGCTCAGTTATATATTTATATAATTGGGAAGTTAATTGAGAAAAATATTACCACGTGACCACATGTTTTTCATGTTTCTTTCTTGTGAAATAAGTCACAGATGAACAAACAATCTATTCATATATATCTGTGTATCTATATCTTGGTGACATAAAAAAATGATCTAGATTTATTTTCGTAAATATACGAACGTAAAATAATTTTTCTTCAAAATAAGTTGAAGGTTGTTGACTTTTTTTATTTTTTTTGGTAGCTAGGCCCGATTTTGTTGATTTGTTTAATCAATATACATTTGTTCATTTATACCTGGATAGCATTTTTGTGATAATTTTTTGTGCGAGTGTATGTATGTGTGTGTGTGTGTGTGCGTGCTTGTGTGTGTGTGCGTGTGCATGCGTGTGTGTGTGTGCGTGCGTGTGTGTGTGTGTGTGCACAGTATCAACAACAGCGGTCAATTTTTAAAATGTCCAATAGAGAATTCATTACTAGCATTGAATATCGACAACAAGTAAGAGGGGAAGAAATGAAAAAATAAACTCGACTACTGCTCTAAATAATGCATGTATCTTGCTTTCAAATGCTGACATCATCACAAAGAAAGATAGAATAATATAATAAAGGTAGGAGATTCAAGTCATCCAACTACAACTATCTAAGGAACAAAGGAAATAGGGTTACTCTTATAAAACCGCACGTACACGCACGTATACGCACGCGTGCGCACATACACGTACGCACGCACACGCGCGCGCGCAGACAGACATACAGACGAAACGTGTTGAGTGCCAGGCAAGCCCAGATAGGTTGAATAGCAAGAACATATCGCGTTATAAACTATAACCATTATAAAATATAACTGTTATTATTTACTACTGCTGACTGTCTCTATTTGATATATGTGACGATGACAATGATGATGATGACGATGATGATGATGTGGTGATGATGATGTTGGGATGATACTCTCATCTTGGTGGTTATGGAGATGATAATGATATTGTGACGATGATGATGACGATAAAATGATAACGAACATTTCTATAATTATATTTGATGACGACGATTGACAGCTTACCTTTCAATAATGCCCTCAAATTTTCTCATTTATTATCACTTATTCAGTTCTAGTAACAATTGTCATCATTCATTTAATTATTCAGTCAATCATTCAATCATTTATTCATTCATTTCTGATGCATTGTTTTTTTTTATCGGCTGAACTCTTCTTTTCTTCATCCGTTCATCCGTTTGCCCATCCATCTCTCTCTCCGTCCGTACATCAATTTATTTTCCATCCATTCATCCATCCATCCATTCATCCATCTATCTATCTATCCATCCAACCATCCATTCATCCATGTATCTAACTTTCTATGTTCAATCTAATTGTTTTAATTTCAACTCATCCACCCATCTGTCAATCTTAAATAAACGTGATTTACTGGCTACTTTTTAAACAATGTTATTATTATTATTCTTTCAACGTTGTTGTTGTTGTTGTTGTTATTATTATTTTTATAACTTTTTTCGCCAATTTATTTTGACATGTTTTTGTTACTCAATATTTTGTTTTGTTGTTGTTAGTTGTAGTATTTAAATCAATCGTGAAAGATTATTATTATTATTATTATTTATTTGTTTATCTATTCAGTTGTTCAACCGTTCGTTCGTTCGTTCGTTCGTTCGTTCATTCGTTCGTTCGTTCGTTCGTTCATTTGTTCATTTATTTGTTTATTCATCCACTTATTGTAAGAACGTAGATGATGATTGAATTTATGTGTCAGATAAAAAATTCTGGAAATTAAAAATGAAATTAACCCGGCAAATATCTCGGAGGATTAGATGTGATCAGATAAAAAATGTTACACAACAACGAACAGACACACGCACTCACGCACGCATACACGCACATACACGCACATACACACACATACACGCATACACACACATACACGCACGCGCACAAACAATGAAACAACAACAGCAACACATTCCGTCTATGCAACACGCACATTAAACAGCTAATATGAGCTATCAAATTTCCATCTTTCAATAACGCCGACCACGTTTTGTTTTCATTTGTCTGCTACTGATGATGATGCTGATGCCGCTGCTGCTGATGATGATGATTGGATGGTGGTAATGATGATGATGACAGGGATGGTGATGATTATAAAATAACTACTTAAATGATGATAACTATTACGATGATGGTGTTGGTGATTAATTCTGACGGCGATTTTAATTATTTTAGTAGTAGTCACATTAGTATTGGTGCTACTATGAGATTACCATAGAGGGGAGCTATCTAAACTACCAATACTACCACTACTACTACTACAACAACTATTACTACAACAACAACAACTACTACTACTACTACAACTAATATCATCATCATCTTTTTCTTATTCTTCATCTTCTTTATCAGCGCCATCATCACCTAAGTGCGAGAAACTAGCCAAGCATAGCAACCGACTGCTTGTATAACACGATACGACTGATAATTAAAAGCTCACTCGCGGCATTCCTCTCTTGCACGTACGCGCAATATACACAGTTACCTACACGTAAATACACATAGTTACAGGTATAAACACACAATTACACCTACAAACACACAATTACACCTACAAACACACAATTACACGCACATATACACATTCAGTAGACTTATACGCATTCATACACACACATAGGCATGTGTGTAAACATTTTTGCTTGACCACCTAATACCTACACACACGCACGCACACACACACACACATACACACAAACACACATATATACAAAAGTACAACACTATACACCTGCACACTCTTGTACACACTAATTCCTATAAAGAAAAGTACTTTTAAGTCACATATCTATCCAAATACGACACTTTATAACAAGCATGTATGCGCTATATCGACACTATATTATTATATTTCACTCAAACCAAACATACTTGCAAATGTTTATACAAAAATAATGTGATCACATATATATATATATATATATATATATATATATATATATATATATATATATATACAAATACACACATACATACAGATACATACAAGTACATACAAACGCAAACATACAACATACATACAAAAAGATACATAACTTACGTTGCACAGACAGATAGATGGATGTATATGTATTGATGTGTATTGATGGAGGGATTACCGGATCAGCTGTTATGTTATTCCTACAAGATTTGTATTGTATTGCATTGTATTGTTCTCTATCGTTTTGTATTGTATTGTATTATATGGTAATGTTTTGTATTGTATTGTACTGTATGAAGTATTGTATTGTATGACAATATTTTAATGTTTCGCAATGTAATACATTGTATAGTTTAAATAGTGTGCGATAAACATATTCAAATACAGTATGTGACATCAACATTACAGCATTGAAACAGCACATCTCATCGCATTAACATTGCACACCTCGCATTACATCACATTGCAATGTAAGCAAAACACATCAATAAACAAACATCGCATCAATGGTCAATCGGCGGCACGTGACCAGCAGACGAGAAGCACTGTGCAAATATAATATGAGACGCGTCATGTAAAAGTAACAAAAAAATAATAAAAGTAATAATAATAATAAGAAGAAAAGTAATAAGAAGAATAATAAAAGCTATAACGAATAGTTATAGGAATCAATAGATCAAACAAATGAATGCAGACCAACAATACAAATACAAACACAAGTAAATCAAATAGACGATCAAAGGAAGGAATGGATGAAGAATGAATGGATAATTGGATACATAGAAAAATGGATAGATTAGTGAATGAACGAACGAACGAATGAACGAACGAACGAACGTTATTGGATCAGGTAGCGGGATCAACGAGATGACAAAAGGTTATCATCGTCTACAAGAATGCTGAATACTGTTTGTTTGTACAACAAGTGTACAAAAAGCGTACACCAAACATTTAACAATTGTATCGCAAGTGTACAACAGGCATACACAAAATTATTGGCGTACATATGAATTAATCTATTTATGATTATTATAATTTTCGTACGCGCTCGTCACCAAGAGTTTTTTTTACACAAGTAAGCATTCATCATGCAAATATTTACTTGTTTGGTTTTCTTTTTAAGCGATTTTTACTGTAAATAATGACAAAAATCTGTTGACGATTCAATATTTTGTAAGTTTTTAACGATCTAATTATTTATACAAAAAACTTAATGGTCCGATCCTTCTTTCTACGCTTGTCCTAACTCGTAACTGTAATCAATTTATTTATTTCATAGATATATACGCGCTTCAACACGCACATTCAAACATACATACACACATGTTTATGCAAACATAGACACGCACACACACACACACATTTGTACACAAACGTAATGTACTAAAAAAGTTCTGTAAAAATAGTGAACTTTGTAAATTTTGTTAGAAAATGAATGTTAGTTTTAACTATAGTTCAGTGAGAGTATTGAATGTTGATATGTTGAACACTTGACAGCTTCTTCTACGTACCTTTAACCTTACAGATTTTGAAAAGAAAAAAAATTAGACGCTACATAAATTGCTTTGATTGATTGGTTGATTGATTCCATCCTGTGGTTGATATTACGTGTGCGTGTGTGTGCGTGTGTGTGTTTGCAGGTGTTTGTTGAATGATGTTTGATAGTATATGTTTGTTTGTGGGGTCTATATGCATTTATATCTGTTGATGTGTTGTTTAAATTTGTGTGTATATAATTTGTCTCCGTTTGTGTGTGATCATAAGCGTGTATGAGTGTGTGTGTCTATGTGTGTGTGTGTGTGTGTGTGTGTGCGTGCGTATGTGTGCGTGCACGTGCACTATTGTCGTTTGCAGGAGAGGTAATGAAAAAATTTGAAAGAAAAAATGAAAAAATGTTTTGACAGGATTTTTAAACAAACGGTTCATTTTAATTGAGAAGATAGAAAACAAAGAGATTCATTTAGCCAGGCATTGTGTGTATGTGTGAGGGTTTGTGTGTATGTGTGTGTGTGTGTGTGTGTGTGTGTGTGTGTGTGTGTGTATGTATGTACGGTAGGTGTACGTGCTGATCTGAGCTGCTCATTGCGCAAAACTTTTTATTCATTCTTTCTTCTCTGTCGTTCTCTCTATCATTCTTTCAAACGTGCGCATCTTTTTATGCTTTCATTCATTTATTTATCGTGCACTTGTCTATTCATCCATTCATGTATCCACTTTTTACTCATTCGTCTAGTCATTCATCAGTCCATCCATCTATCCATCCCATCCTTTATCCATACGTCCATTCATTCATCAATTCATCCATTTATCTCTCTGCCCATCCATTCTTCCATCTATCCTTTCATTTATTTATTTATTCGTTCGTTCATTCACTCACTCATCCACACACCTGCCTCCTTATTAAGAGGTGATGATATATTCATCACGCTCATCTCTCTCTCTCTCTCTCTCTCTCTCTCTCCCTCTTATTTTCACTTTTATCTTTTATTGTTTTTTTTCCATGTCTTTCTATTGCATGTTTTGATGATGACGACAGTGATGATGATGGAGACGATGATACTTATGATGATGATGACGATGATAATGAGGATGATAATGAGGATGTTGTTAACGATGATGATAATGATGATGATGATGATAATGACGACGACAACGGTGATGATGATGATGATGGTGGTTAATACGATTTCATTTTTGTGGTTTTCCCTGGTTTTGAAAAACCTCGTCACAAGCGAATTTCATTCTATTGAACACAATCGCACTTCAATCTATCTTGAAATTCTAAGTAGTGGTTGGGAGACAGAGTGAGAAAGAGAATGAGTGAGAAAGAGAGAAAAAGAGAGAGAAGAAGCGAAAGTAAAAGAATAAAGAAATGGATTTCATAACGACTTGTTTATGGTTCGATATCATCATGATACGTAATAATTTCCTTGAAATCTGTGTACAATATGTTATTAAGTAAGTAGAGAAATGTGTAACTGACCAAACCAACCAATCAACCAACCACCCAGCCAGCTAACCAATCAACTAATCAATTGGTCAACTGATAGACAGGCAGACAGACAGGCAGACACCAAACAAATGTTTACATAAGTGTGCATACACGAAATGGTATCAAACGGTGCGCAAATAACAAGTTAACTTCAATATAAATACCCATGAATGTATGTATGTATGAATGTATGCATGTGTGTGTGTGCGTGTTCGTGTAATTGTTTTTTTGTCTGTGTGTGTGTGTTAGGTGGAGGTGCAAATGTTAGGTTTTGCTAGTGCGAAGACCGCCGAAGTTACGCGCAGATATGATAATCATCCTGCGGTATTCTAGGTATTATTATTGTATTTTTTATTATTATTATTGTTTTCATTGTTATTATCATTGCTGTGACAGTAGTGGTGATAATGATTGCAGCAATTAAAATGAAGCCACCGTTCCAATTGTAATTATGTACAAAAAGAGCAATTGAAATTATTGCGTCTCAGTTTGACGATTTGTTAACCTGCCAGTTAGTTAGCTAGTGCGACTTACTTCGCTGCAAAGTTAAGTATTATTAGTTACCCAATCATTTTCTATCTTTCTTTTTTTTCGTTTTTCTGGAACATTAAAGTTTTGGCAGTATGCATTGACTTGAGTTCGGCTACTTCGTTGCAAAGTTAAGTATTCACCCAATCCTGACTGAGTTCGGCAATAAATTTTTATAATACACACATACGTTAAAGTGACAGGCACCATGCAAACAAGTTCATAACACAGAAGCGTGCAAATTTATAATCTAATTAGATTAGCACATTCATGAAAATGCAACAGCAACAACAACAACAACAACAACATTAACAGTAATAATAATAATAATTATAATAATATGATATTAATAACTTTTGTAAGAAATAAATTTACAAATAAACGAATGTAGAAACAAACCAATGAATAAATTTACGAGATGAATAATTTGAATAAATTAACTTAATTAAAAAATGCTTTTGAATGAAATATTCATAATCGATTTCGTCATCTCATTTATTGTTATTATTATTAATAATGTTATTATTGTTATGATTATTTATCATTAATATTAATATAATTATTATTATTATTATAATGACCATTACACGCATATTAATTTGTTTGTTTACATATTTTTATGGTTACAGTACAGCCAAATTGATATTAATTAATTAATAACTCTTGTAATTGCGTTCTTTTGTATTAGAATTGTCAGTACTATTGTTATTATTGCTATTATTATTACTATTGCTATTATTACTATTGCTATTATTATTATTTTTATTATTATTATTTTTATTATAATTCTCATTTACTTCGAATATTAAGTTAATAATTGTCTAAATTGCTCTCAAAGTTGTCGTTTTTACTCTCACTGAATTTTATTGTTATTATTCTTATTATTAATAATAATTATTATTATTATTATTTGCGATGTTTTTGAAATAGTTCCAGGCACGTCTCTATAGCAAATTATAATAACTATCACCCCACTGACTATATTTAATTAATAATATTAATAATAATAATAAAAATTATAATAATAATAATAAACGACGCAAAGAAAATACACACACACTTACACTAACTAATTAATATTCATGAGTCAATAAATCGATGGTGATGATGATAATAGTGATGATGATGATGGTGATGGTGATGATGGCAATGATGATGATGATGATGATGGTGGGCAATGGGCATGAGTAAGATGATAATGTGATGGTCATAATGTTTATTAATGATGATGATTTTGATGATGAGAACGAAGACGACGACGATGACGATGATGAAGATGATGACGATGGTGATGTTTATAATGAAACTCGATCAAAAAATAATGGTTACATTATTATTATTCATTTAATCCTAATCGGACCTGTACTACAACTTTAACACGCACGCACGCACACACATACACACCACACACACACGTGCATGCATACAGTCAGATAAATACACACACTGACTGTATGTCTGTCTACCTATTTTAATAATTTATTTGTTTACTTAATTGCTGATAACAAATTCTTATGCAATATATTTAAGTACCAGACAAAAATTAATGTGTACCAATACAGACAGACGTTTAATTTTCTCGCATACATGCACGTACACACACTCACACACACATATATACACACACACACACATATATACCTTTACACAAATACATAGACACATACATAGGTAAACAGACAACACACTCATAAAACAAAAATGTAGATGCTAAAATTCTTGCGTTTGTATGCTAGAGATGAGCGAACGGACTATTTATTAACAAAACAATCTTATTACCGTAAACATTTAAACTTGCTAAACACACAAACAGACTAACACACACACACACACACACACACACACGCACGCACACAAACACACACACAATCAGCCAATCAAACATAAAAAGCGCACGCACACACACAGACAAACAAACAAACAAACAAATAGACATACAAACACAAGGACGAACGCATCAGCAGTCGATTGCACATCAATGTATGCACAACATCATCCGACAAATCCCGCAATAAATTCTTCCTCTTCATTTATTAATCACTTGTTTGTTTTTTTTTAAATTGCTTTCAATTGTGGATCATTTATTTCTTCTTCCTTTCTTCCTTTCTTCCTTCATTTGTCGGATTCCTCTGAATTATTTTTCGTCTGTTTATGTGTGCGTGTGTGTTTGCGTTCGTGCGTGCATGATTTGTAGAGTGAATGAATGAATGAAAATGTGTAAACACGAGTAAATGTCAAGTAAATGAATGAATGAATGAATGAATGAATGAACGAACGAACGAACGAATGAATGAATGAAGGAATGGAGGAACGGAGGAACGAACGAATAAAGAAATAAGGATAGTGAGTGAATGACTGATCGACCTATTGATTGATATCATTTGAATGTATGTTTTGATGGGGAAACAAGTGAAGAAAACAAACGAAGAAAGATTTAACGAATTAACGAGCTTAAAAAAGACCCAAAAAAGTTGGATGAGTAATTGAACGACTGAACGAAAAACAAATAAAAAAAATGAAAGAAGGAAGGAAGGAAGAAAAAAGAGCAAACGAATGATATCTTGCAACTGCCATTCAAAGACCATTGTTAAAAACTTTTCAAGGTTCCTGATCCAGGTTAAGATGATGTAATTGTTGATTGATTAGTTGGCTCATTTGCGCACTCAAACGTATACATGCACACACACACACACACACACACACACACGTAACACATACACACACGTACACAAACTCACACGTACACAAACTCTCACGCACACATACGTACACAAACTCACATAGACGTAAGCCAACAGACTCAGTGTTTATATATTGTTTTATTTATTCTCCCATTCTTACGCAACTTCTGGAAGTTAAGTAACTGCTTGAATTTTTATTACATTCGAAAATGATGTATGTTTGTGTAAGTGTATGTGTGTAAATGTATGTGTACATGTATGTACGTGTGTGTATGTGTTGTTTATAAATATGTATATATATATGTATATGTATATATATATATATATATATTTATATAATTTATAATTATAATTTATATACACAATCTTTTATTCAGATATCCGAAACGACAATGACTATGTTGTGTACTTTTATGTTTGTGGGTGTACTTTTGTGTGTGTGTGTACTTTTGTCTGTTTGTATTTTTTGTAGGTGTATGTGTGTATGTGCATACACATGTTTGTGGGTTTTTTCTTCTTTATGTTTGTGTGTGAATGCTAATGTATGTTTATGTTTGTATGCTTTTGTGTGTATGTGTATATGTATGTACGTCCAACATGCACCTAGCATGCATTTGTTCTACCTGGCTACACGTGTTATTGATTGATACTATTATTGGAATTAAATTGAATTTAAAATTCATTTTTAAATTTTAAATTAAAACAAATAACCCAGGTTTGAGTCTAGTCTGGAAATATTTTGTTTTTGTTTTTTATGATCGTTGATTATTTTCGATTGACCATTATTAAAAAATTGTTTATAGTAAGAAAGAATTTTTTCAAATGTTTAATGATCCATTTTTATACATATGCATTATGTGTATGTGTGCATGTATGTATGTGTGTGTGTTTGTTTGTATGTATATGTGTGTATTTGTGTACGTTGTTTAATGTTTATATATGTAATGTATGTATAAGTTTGTATTTATAAATTACATTATGAACCAGTGTAAGCCGTACTAAATAGATAATGATGATAAATTTATAATTTATGATAACTTGTTGAGATGTTATAATGCTTTCAATGAGGTGATCGAATCCCACACAGACACACACACACACACACTCACACACACACACACACACACACACACACACACGCTTACACATCTACATACACACATCAACACACAAATGCTTTATCATTGTTCTTTTTCTATCGTTATTAGCTGATCTTGTCTAAATTTTTATTTTTATTTATTTATGCATGTTCTCATTATACAAAATACATTTCTACTATTTTTTTACTCAGTACTTTTTGTTATTATTCATCTTTAATTATTTTTATTACTTTTTATTATTTATTCATCTTTTTTATCGACAGTTATGTAACAAAAAGTTAGAGTATTACCATTTTAAATGAGTTTGTTGATCATCAGCTTGTTTAAATCTTTATTTATATCTGTTTAT
>NW_008703570.1:12050825-12062585 GCF_000326865.2 Helobdella robusta
GTCCTTTGAAATTGAATTCTTATTTAACTTTTTTTCACATATGACTAACTGCGAACATCCAAACAAACAAACAAACGAACATACATACATACAAACATTCATTTATACATACATACATTCAAACACACATACCGATACTTACATACATACAAACATCCATTCATACATACATACATTCAAACACACATACCGATACTCACATACATACAAACACAACAAACATACACGTTTGCATGTTCACAAATGTACACCGTCACACTGGCGAACTTGATAAAACTCGTTTACTATTCTTGGTCCGTTTTTGTTCGTTCATTTGAAAAAAACAAAACAAACACAAACATTATTTTTATTTGTTTATTATGATACATGTTTCTCTGAAAATGTTTTACAATTATTTTCATCTGTTGTCTTCTTATTTTCTGTTACATACGTGAGCTACGTTTTAATGTTATTTTATTCTTTTCTTACCGTTATGTTAATGTGACGTCTATTTAAATTAAAACACTATACACACACACACACATACACATACACAAACACACACATACACACACAAGTAAGAATGGTAATTTTATAAGTCTATACACATTAAAGTTTACCTTATTTAAGAAGCATTTCGAAAAATTTGAAAAGAATTTATAAAAAATATTGAAAATAAGATAATGGTATTATTTTCTGTAGTACATAGTAATCTAATCCTGGTCATTGTGCTATGTAAAGTTATGTGTTTATATGTATTTGTGTGTAAGTGTGTCTTTGTGGTGTGATTATGTTTGTATGCTTGTATGTGTGAGTGTTTGTTGTGTATGTTGGTATGTATAAGTGTGTGTGTGTGTGTGTATGTGTGTATGTTTATGTTTATGTATGTATGTGTGTGAGTGTGTTGTGTGTGTGTGTTTTGTGCCCGTATATAAAACATAACTGCCTGACTCAATCTCACCATATATATACTTTTATTTCCAGACATACATTTTTAAACATCTGCTCCGTTTTTTTACAATGTTATTTTAATTAATAAGTGCTGATTTCGAATAAAACCAATCATCTTTTTTCTGTCCAGTTAACTAAATGTTTTAACGTCTTCTTGCTAATTAACGTTTTAATTATGTAAATTTAATGATAATTAGGAGAAACGTTTGTTCAGCGTTAACCTGAAATTTGATTGTTTTTTTACTTAAAAATGTAATCCGTTGTTATGCGTAACGTTACAGAAGTTACGTGACTCGTAACATGCTTTGAGATATATTTACAAGTGCCTAAATGTTGTGTTTCTTGACCTGAATTTGAAAGTTTTAAATTATTTTTCTTTCTTTCGTTTTTCATTCGTTTTAATATTTAAAATCTTAATTCTACTTCACATCTATTTAATGTAATTATAAATATTTAATGAATAATTTTTATTTGACCAGATCTCTCTTGTTCTCGTTTTGTCGTTTTGAGATTATTTGCTCTCTGCTGCATAAACTTGTTGAAGAAAAATGTGCGTGTGTGTGTGAGAGAGAGAAAGAGATAGAGAAATAGAGAGAGAAAGAGAGAGAGAGAGAGAGAGAGAGAGAAAGAAAGTGGGAGAAAAAAGAAAGAAAAATAGAACAAAGCTAGGACAAATTTTACTATGAAGTTTTTTTGATAAAAGCTGTACAATAAATCAATGAAGGTGTAAAAAAATGATTTTTAAAATTTCATACAGAGGACAAAAATATATTCTATAATGAATAAGAAATTGGGAGAAATTTGTTACATTCTTCAGTCATTTGGATAATCCAGTAAGAATGGAGCCTGCACTCCAATTGAAATGGCGATTGTGAGAACGGCGTAGTTCTTCCAGCCCTTTGTGTTTGGTTGTTTGTTTGTTTGTTTGTATGTTTGTGTTTGTTTGTTTGTGTGTGTATGTACGAGTTTATGAATTCAGAATAAAGTCAGTTAGCCTCGTTATGAAAGAGCATTGCTAGATTCTTGAATAAGTGAGAGTTTGCTAAAATTTTTAATATAATATTACGAAATAGTAAATTGAAAACAAAAATGAAAAATTTTTTAAAACTTTTATTTCTTTAAGAATAAGTCCCCAGACTGATTCAATGACGCCTGGCAGCTGTATATTTAATTTAGGAAAACACACAACCCATAAAAATATGATTACGAAAAATATTGAAAAAAAAATTTACGAGAAAGTATTGCGATTTGAAATTAAAACTAAACATTTACGAAACAAATTCAAAACTCGAAACGCCAAAAATACAAATAATAACCCAAACCAGCGATACAAACCGTTGTGATTATAGGAAAGGTGATGGACTCGGACAGAGAACTATTAGCGTGGAAGAACGCAATACAGGCTGTACCCCACATTAATCCGGATACAAATCCTGGTAGGATAATGTTGGGATAGATGATGGGATTGTTCCTAGCTAGGGCACAATAGACGAGAAGGTATGCAGTGCTTGACATGAAGATGCCAGTGAAGTGTGGAAAGATGTAATCCAGTCCTGATCATATTGTGGTGGCATATTTATTTATTTATTCATTCATTCACTCTTCATTCATTCATTGGTTCATTCATTCGTTTGTTCATTTTATTACTTTATTATTTATTACCATTTGGGCTCTAATCCGGATTTTGATCCTTAAGGATAATAGTGGGAGTGAGGCACTGTCCGTAGAATAAATTGCCATCAGCGTGCCTCTGTCGAGTCAATGAGGAAATATCACACACACCAAACATTACTCACACACACACACACGCACACACCCACCACAAACACTACACACACACCAGACATGCAGACTCACACACACGCACACACCCACCACACACACACCACACACACACCAGACATACAGACACACACGCACACACACATAATTACAAGTTTAGCTTGAGATGTTGGTGAATTGTTGTTGGAAAAACATGAGAAATACACAAATTATAAAGAATTGTGAGGTTGTCGGCGCTTACAGAATCTTCAGAAGGATGGAGCGATCTCCAAGTTTTTTGATGAGTGTATCATCTTTCTTACTCATTTGAGTGTTCGTGGTGATGTCGTGAATGGTGACGGTGATGATGACAGTGAAAATAAATAGTTGTAAACTTTTTGCATTTTATTAACTGTTGGTGATGAAAGTACAAAAATCAGCTTCATTAGATAATAAAAATGAAAATGAACCAACCTATCAACTAATAAATAAACTAATCAATTAATTAATCAGTCAACCAACCAACCAAGAAACCAACCAACCAACCAACAGATCAACCAACCAACCAACAGATCAACCAACCAACCAACCAACCAACCAACCACAGTTGAAACTTCTGACGTCATTCCACTTCCTTTCGCGTTCTTCCCTTCCATTGCACTGGTTCTCAGGAGCAAATAAAAACAGGTACTAGGTGGCAACATATATTCATTCGTAATGCGATTCGAAACAAAACGATACAATGTAGCGTGAAACCACACGAATTCGATACGAAACGAAACGACACAATATAAAATAAAATAAAAATGAAACAACCCTTATTTGTCAAATATCGCAGAGACATGAAGAACCTGATAAGGCAGAGGACAACACCGGCGTAATTCAACCCAACGTTATCAGGCACTTGTGCACTCACTCCAAACCATCCGAATCTTCATCCATTCATTCATTAAGTTTTTTAAAATTAGTTTAACATTTTAAATTTCAATTACATTTCCAAATTGTCTCAGTAGCTTTGAATTCATTAAACCAAATTGTCAATTATTTATGGCTGAGCTGACCGAGTTTGTAGAAATCACCGTCAACAACGTGCAAGATGTGTGATACGCTAATTCATCTGCATTTACTGAGATATATTAGAAATAAGTGTGAAAATAAAATATAAGAGACATTTTTCCCACCTGGATGTGGCCCACCGGTAAAAAGCCAGACCGCACCCCAAACCAACAACCCCTTACCCATTCCGATGCTGCCTATGATGGGAACCGTCAGTAATTTTTTATCGTTATTATTTCACCTTAATCTTAATTATTTTGTTTTATATCATTATAAAGAGGTTAAATTAAATCTGTTTATTGATCCGTTGTATAAGAATCAATAAATTTTAAATTGTTTATAAATTCATTACGTACATATTGTCGGTTTATAGCTGAAAATCTAACAAATGTTGAATATTTTTTGCATATTTCAATAAATTTTAATGAATTTAATTCAATATCACTGAATTTCATCATTGGATTTTATTAGTTTTGATTTAATTTTGTTCAATTTTTTTAGGCAATACATTTTATTTTGAGATTCTGTGAAAGTTAACTGACCTTAACTGTAATTTTGGCTTACATATGTATGACCGACAAACCCTACAAAGGATTAGTAACGGTTAGAGAAGTAGCGAATTTTCTAAACGACGATTTCACGTAAATTACTTCCAGATGAATAAATAAATAAATGTTCAGCGTAATGAATTGAAATATCACAAAGTGTCAATCACCAGTTTCACCACTGTGCATGTACAATTTGAATAGTGAAACTACTAGCTTAGCTTGTTGAACTTTTGCGCGCATATGTGTACTGTACTTTTTTTACTGTAAACTCTTAACTGGGGACAGTTCATTAAATTTCTACTGCAACCATTCAAATAACTGATAATATGTTTGTGTCGGGATTTGTTTGAAAGATAAATTAGATTAAAGAGGCATAAAATTAAAGAAACTATTCATATAACAAAATCACTTGATCACCAACCCGTGCACCAGATCCACCCACCAATCATGGAGAGGGGTCTGTATGTGGGAAAGCCCCTGATGGCAAAACACATCACACCTGTCGACCATACCCCTGAGCAGAGCACCCACTGGAAGAATATTCCTTCATTTGATTGAATGAATGAGTGTGTCAGTGAGTGAGTAAATGAATGAGTGAATGAATGAATGAATGAATGAATGAATGAATGAATGAATGAATGAATGAATGAATGAATGAATGAATGAATGAATGAATGAATGAATGAATGAATGAATGAATGAACGAACGAACGAACGAACGAATGAATGAATGAATGGATGGATGGATGGGTAGATGGATGAATATATGAATTAGGGGATGGTGATAACAACAACAATAGTGATTATTACGACAAATATATAATAACAAAAAAATTCAACCCTACCATTTCCAGATCGAAATTTTTTAACAGGCAAAAAATTGCTACCAAAAAATCTGGTCGACACCAACGCAGCCACGTAACCGATGACGAGAGGTGTGGAGTCTGTTGGTGACGTCGACGATGACGTCATAACGTGTACTGTTGCGTTCGTCGTTGTTCCTGTTATGAAGTTCGTCATTTAGGATTTGGTGGAGACTGTTTGAAAAAGTAATTGTAGGTGAGATTTTTTGGAATAAAATTTAGGCGTTTCATATGCTGTTATTTGTTTAATATATCTTTTGTTTCATATTCTCATTGGCGTTGAAAATTTCGATCGTTTAAATGTTAAATGACCATCTGATCTGTTAACTTCGAAGTGAATTTCAAAATATTCAAAATCATTTAATAATTTGTTGGAAAAAATAAAATAAATGTAATTTAAGAAGTTTAAACAAATAAATTTCATGGAAATAAATTCAATTAAAACTTGCAATGTGCCCAATTATTAACTGAAACTCTAATCTACTTTAAAAAATTTTAAAATATTAAAATATACCAAATATTCTCATCTTCGGAAAAGATAAGCCAGCCAATCTGTGAAACCATACTGCACATTTTGATTTTATAATCATTGAAAAAAGTTGTCATGGAAGGCCTGCTAACCTATTATGCAAATGTGTCTCTATCTATGTGTGTTTGTTTGCGTGTGTGTAGGTGATTGTATGTATGTGTATATATGCGTGCGTGCGTGCGTGTGTATGTGTGCTTGTTTGTACATGTAAGTTGGTGATTGTGTGTTTGAGTGTTTGTAGGGGAATGTAAGCAACAAAAAATGCAGGTGTATATGTACGTGTATGTGTGTGTATGGGCCTGTGTGTGCGTGTGTTCATGTGTCAGTATTGGTCACACGATGCAATGGATCCTTTAATGGCATCTCAGTTAATTATTCGCAATCTTCATCATCTCCTCATAACGCACCAACAACAACCGCATATCATACTGCAAACTTAAACAATTTCTTTTAATTTGAAAATTTTCTTCATATTCAAATCATTAAAAAAAGAGTAATTCTATATAAATTAATCTGTCAAAAATAACACAACAATATATAGAGTTAACAACAGACTTCGTTTTTTTTGTGTAATTTCGCATTGCGGACATTGTGGCGCTATTTCAAGCTTAAGACCATCCTAATAACGATTATTATTATTATCATTATTTATATAGCGTTTTAATAAATAAAGTTTCTCAAACAAGCTACCAAGTTTGATAATGAATAGGTTGATAAATTTACTGATTTGTATATAGAACTAGAACTTAGTTGCTTGCATGCAGGCAGAAGTGTTGGGGGTAGTTTTTTAAATTTAGATACACCACTAGCTAAATAACTATTCGCCATTTTTTTAGAAGGCTTTTCATGAGATAATAATCATAAATATCATTTATTATGCAAAACGTTAAAAAAATAACAAAAAACAGACATAAATAATATTAGTAATGAATGAATGAAGGTGAACGAATGAACGAACAAACAAATGAATAACAAATAATTAAAACTAAGTGTCACATAAGGCCACAATACAAATAACCAAATACATAATATGACATTGAAGAATAAATAAATACACCATGCGTCATTCACATACAAAACCCATGATGTATATATATGTGTGTGTGTGTTTGTGTGTGTTATGTATGAATGTGTTATGTGTGTTTGTGTGTGTGTGTAGTATGTTGCATATACGTGGAATGTTAATAACAATAATTATCTTAAAATACTCAGAAAACATTTTGAGCAGGAATTAAACATTTAGCATTAGATAACCTTTGACATGAACCCAATATGTCAGTTCAATTCAATAGTATGTTACTACCATAATACTTTCATAATTGAATAATAAAAATATGAATTATTACCAGTATTATTTTTTAATTATAATTATTTTTCCATTGCTAGTAATTTTAATTTCTGGTGGTTCATTTTTCCTACTGTAATATTCAAATAATAAGCATCACATAAGGCGAGCGGGGATATGTTTGCGTTCGAATCCAGTATCTGTAACATCACTGCCATGTATCTTAACCATCACACCACAAGATTACACAACTATACAACGTGGAATATAATGAAATACATGCTTGTATAGAACATATTCATGCTATCGCGGTTCTTAATTGATAAGTGAATCATCCATCTAAATAATATGAAAGATTAAAAGAACAAATCAATGATCTCGAAAAAAAAATGAATGAATAAGTGAATGAATGAACGAACGAACGAATGAATGAAACGAATGAACGAATGAATGAAACGAATGAATGAATGAATGAAACGAATGTATGAATGAATGAATGAATAAATGAATGAATGAACGAACGAATAAGTTGTTGAATGAACGAATTGACGAACGAATGAATGAACGAACGAATTAACAATACTTTAAATGAATAAAATAATAAATTAATAACATACTGAAACAATGATTCAATCGTTAAATTTCAAAAGATGAAATCAAATATAAAGTTCATGATTACGATTTCGTTAATAAGGTCTTTGTTGTATCAGTACAAGATGTTAAAATTAAAAAATTATGTCTCCATCGATGCAATAATCACAATTTTTAATGATTTTTGAAAAATTCTAAAAAAACAACAACAAAAGAAACACAATAAATTAGAATTAATTTACTTAATAAACTGTCTATTTATCTTCATTTTATTTGAAAAAAAATTTTTTCTATTTCGACAATCCAGTTAATATTGAGCCGACGATCCCAATAGAAATTGCAATGCCGAGAACAAGATAGTTCTTCCAGCCCTTTGAAAGTGTTAAATCATTATTATTATTAATATTATCAATATTATTATTATTATTATTATCATCATTATTATAATTATTTAAATTTAAATTTATGATAAATGTAGTATAAAAATTTTAATTTTGACAAATAAAACCAACGAAATGCCTTCTTTATTAACCTTAATCTCTCTGAATAGCAAACCCCAAATCGTTCCAATTATGCCAGGGAGCTAAAAAATTAATTATGGTCATAATTTATTTAAAATTATGATTTAATCAAAGTTATAATTTGTTCAAAAGTATAATTTATTCAAATTATAATTATACAATATCATAATTTATTTAGGATCTGAATTATACAAAATTTTAATTTACTTAGAATCATAATTTATACAAAATCATAATTCATTTAAATATGATCTTAATATAATTCACATGGTTACACGTTAACTATTTTACTATATATAATAAAATATGCCAAAAAATGCAATGACACTTTAAAGATGAAGTGATATAAGTAAAATTGCGCTTTATAAAAATTCCAATTGAAGCTGATGACACTTGCTTTGATATATTTTGAAATTTAGAAGTTTGCATTGTGAAGTGTTTACGTGAAAAAACTTAATGAGAGAGAGAGAGAGAGAAAGAGATGTAGAAATTATTTGATTTGATAAATTGTAATTGAATCAAATCAAAGTTAAAGTTAATAAAAAAACGAAAAATTGAACTATAGCAGTTAGATAAAAAGATATGTAAACAATTAAACTCTTGTAAACTAGAAAAAAAGATTGAGTTCACCACAAATCAAATGCCGAACAAACAAACAAACAAACAAACAAACAAACAAACAAACAAACAAACAAACAAACGATGTTAAATGCCTACGTCACCACCGTCAACTTCACGACGACCTCTCATCATTTAAAAACTTTCCATCTTATGTTCTATTAACTTTACGAGGAATTTTTATTCACTGATGCACTCTTATTTAAAAATCACTCTACAGTTTTTTATTTCAATTTTCCAATTATTTGTTATTTATTTATAAAGATAAGATTGTTTAACAAAGCCCTGATATAAATTCTGAAGCAGCAGACCAGACGATGACAGAAATGTTCTCACGAGTTTGTGATTGAGCTCATTCAGTTCACTTTAGCTTATTTTTCAGATTTCCAAATTAAATTTTTTAACATTTTAGCTATCTAAAGTCTAGTCTTTGCTTTAGTTTTTTTTTTCGTATTTTCTGTTCGAAAGAATAAAAAAAATGTTTCTTTTATCATAACCTAGTCATATTTGACATTACATTTGCCTTTAAAAATACAGGGATGTAAATATCATCAACGAATTTATTAAAACATAAAAATACATGTCTCGCAAGACTAAATAACAAAAAAAAACACGACAAAAATAAAAATTAACTCTTGATAACGAGTGAGGTTTGAAGATCAAAATAGCGACAACCTGATACATTCCAAAAAATCACAACAACCCAACTGACCGTAGTTATGATGGGGAAGCTGATGGACTCCGATAGCGAATCGTTGGCGATGAACCAGGCGATGTTGGCGATCCCCCACATCAATCCGGCTACAAATCCGGGCAGGATAATGTTGGAATAAACGACGGGAGTGTTCTTGGCAATTGCGCAGTAGATCAGGAAGTAGACGGTGCTCGCACAGTAGATGCCACAGTAGTGTGGGAATACGTAGTCAAGTCCTGTTGTGGTGTTGTTGGCGTGACGTCATGCTGTGACGTTTGTTTGCATGATGTGACCATGTGATTGGTTTGTGATACTGACCTGATGTTAGTGACGTAATGTTTGAATGATGTGACGATGTAACGTAGTGATGTTCGCGTGATGACGTCATGATGATGTCAGGTTGATGTAAACACTCATGTGATGGTAAATTTAAAACGATTTTAAAATTATCCAAATTGAATAAATAAGAGAAAGAGAGAAAGAAAGAGAGAGAGAGAGAGAGAGTAATTTTTAAATAAAAATTGTTTTCAATCGTAAATAAATCGCTCTCTTGACAGTGTGGCAACACACGCACAAATAATATTAATAAAACACAACACACACACACACACACACACACACACACACACACACACACACACACACACACACACACACACACACACACACACACACACACACACATACACACACACACAAACCTCATTAATAGCACACAACACATACACACACATATACACATACAAAAACACACAAACACACACTCACCATTCTGACTATAATCTGAAAAGCGATTCTTGAGGTAGACTGTAGGAATGAATGTGAGGCCGTAGAAAACGCCGGCCAGCACTGCCATACCCGTGCATCTGATTAGAGAATAATAATTATAACCATAATTAAAATAATATTAAAATATATTTAATTACTCTATTAAAATTAATTTATATTTTCAATTACTCTCCTAAAATTAATTAATAATTTTATTAACTATAGTATTATCAGAGTTAATGGAAAAATAAATTTTATAATTAATTATTATTATTACTATTATCATGATTATTATTATTACTATTATCATGATTACTATTATTATTATTATAATTGTTATTTTTATTATTATTATTACTATTATTATAATTTGAATTCATACATGATCTTGAAAATAATTTTATGTTTGCCCAGCTGTCTGGTCACTATGTTCTCTCTCTTGGTCATCTGTTGACGTTGATGATGATGATGATGATGTTTTTGATGATGTTTTTGATGATGCTGATGATGATTTTGTGGTTGCTGTTGTTTATGATAGTGCTGATGATGATGTAGTAGTTGTTCTTTTATAATGTTGATGATGTTGTGGTTGTTGTTGGTGTTGTTGTTGTTGGTGTTGTTGATGGTGTTGATGATGTCGTTAGCCGAACTGAACTGACGGTTACATAATGATTTCGTCAGTTTTTTTAAATGTCGAAAATTTTGTGATTGATGACGTCATAGTTGAATAATAATAATAATAATAATAATAATAATAATAATAATAATAATAATAATATTGGTAATAAACATAATAATAATAGTAATAACAATAATATCAATAACAATAATAATAATCTTCTAAATTATGATTTTGTTGACTAAGCAACTACTGATACAAAACATATCAACACGCCAACTGAATGTTAACAACTAACCAAAAAGCCATAACAACAACAACAACAACAACAACAGCAACAACAACAACAACTACTACTACTCCCTATACAACAACAAAATACAACAGCAACAACATCTATAACAACAACTACTACTACTACTAACGGAAGTGAATGCATCTGGATGATCAGTAGCGTGTTCTGGATCAGCACTCCTCGCCATGTCAATTTCATTCCCATCTTTATCCTTCCCGTCCGGTTTCACATCCGGTTTCTCAGTCCCACTCGTCTTCATGAACAGATAAATGCACGCACTGATGATGACGGCGATGATGAGGAAATGATAACATTCCAGAAAATATAATAATAATAATAACAATAATAGTAATAATAAGAAGAAGAAAAAGAAAAAGAAGAACAAGCAGAAGAGGAAGAATAACAATAACAATAATATCTTGAAAGTACAAAAACACTTCAAACAACTAATTTAACTTATTACAATTCAATAGTTCGCGTATATTTGCATATTTTTAAAATCTCGAAAATAAAAATTGTTATAATTATAATTTATTTATTTATTATTATACACATATACAAACATACACACACAATTTTCTACAAACATGCAAACCAATACACACACAAAACATACAACCAAATAAACACACACACACACACACACACACAGACAAACAAACAAACACATACAAACTAACCT
>NW_008703570.1:12063637-12068261 GCF_000326865.2 Helobdella robusta
CATCACTTTACAAGTGAATTGTTTGATGGCTGAGCTCTTAATATACGCTACCCGTGTCTAATAAAAATTTGAGGACGTTTATTATTATTATTATTATTATTATTATTATTATTATTATTATTATTATTATTATTATTATTACTTTTTTCCGAAAACTATGTTTTCATTAAAAAATGTAATTACGATAACATCATCACCGTTAAATTAATACAAGGTATTATAAATAAATTATCTACATCCACACACCGTTGAGAGGATAAGAAATGGAATGTCTAAACGTTTAAAAAATCTATACATAATAGTATGTTAAAAAGCAAATGTTTAATAAACTACATCTTAAACTCAATCTAACTATGAATAAAATATGAATATACAGAAAATTATACGTACAGACAGACAAACAGACAGACAAATAGACAGACAAACAGACAGATAGACAGACAAACCTCGAACTAGCCCAACCGGTGAGAAGATTGAAAGCTCCCCAGACCAGCAAGCCCTTGGCCAACCCAATCCCGTTAATGATTGGAACCGTCATCATGTTACCTGCATGTGAATTATAAATAATGATAATAATATAGTATAATAATAATAACAACAACAAACACGCAAACATACGCGTACAAAACACACACAACAACAACAATAATAATAATTATCCTCTCATGGATGGAAAAATAATTAAATGGAAATGACAAAATCATTCTCACCAAATTAATTTCTTGAGAAGCACAACAAAAAATGTAATTAATTGACAGAAAATAATTCATAAAACCGCAAATATAAAATCATTCTATCCGGCTAGTGTGTTAGCTCAGGCAGTAGAGTTGCTATACTTTTGAAAAAGGTCTGTTGAGTTGACAGGGATCGAATGCTACCTGGGCTAATTTCAAGGCTACACTTTCCATCACCAGCACTACACAGACATATTACACGAGAAGAAATATTTAAACAAATGATGTTTCATGGAAATTTTATTTGGTAGATTGTTTGTTTGTATGCATGTTTGCTTGTTTGTATGTATGTTTACTTATTTACATATATGTGCATATTCGTCTGCTGAGCTGGGAGGAAATCTGTGTTTGCTCACGTAGATCGCGAAATTGTTTATTTACACTAATTATAATATTAATAATTATCGTTGTTGTTATTAAGGCTTTTCTCAATGTTATTGACTTTTAGTAACACATGTATGTGTGTGTGTGTGCGTGCGTGCATGCGTGTAGTATTATTTATTCGTGGTGCGTACATTAACAAAAAATTTCTTTTCACACACACACACATCCACACACACACACACACACACACACACACACACACACACACACACACACACACACATCCACACACACACACACACATCCACATACACACACACACACCCACAAACACACACACACAGCATCGAGAATGTAGCATCTCGAACTTCGAACATTTCGAACTTCTTTCGTTTCCATTTAAAGTACACGCACCGCCATGGTTAAGAAGAAATGAAACTAATGATTGAAATACTTTTTTTAACTCTTTTACTACTTTGATGTTAGCAGTAGCATTACTACTTCTGGCAATAATATCAGTATTTACATTGTCAGGGTCGACCCTTGACCTTACGAAAGATATATATATATATATATATATATATATATATATATATATATTCGATATATATTTGTATATATATATATGTGTGCGTGTGTGTTTCTTTGTGTGCGTGTGCGCCTGTGTTTGTGTGCGCAAGTTTTAATGCAATGTGCGATGTTTTGAATAGTAAACTGAATCCTAGGTAAGAAAATGTATAAAATAAATAGAACCATAAAGAGAATTTCTTGAAAAAATTGTAGTAGATATTGTCAAATAAAAATCTGCGAATTAGCGGTCGGTCGGCAAATAAGCAGACGCAGAAAAAATTCCACGCTGTTCCAGTGGTAAATTGCGTGCTGACCGGTATCAAATGCAGACCTTGCCAAAGATTAATCTTCTTGTATGATATGATTGATGTGATGATACGTTCTCTTAACACGTATGCATGTATGTTTGTTTGCCTGTTTGTTCGTTCGTTCGTTCGTTCGTTTGTTCGTTTGTTTGTTTGTTTGTAGGTGCCGTGTGGTAAGGATTAGTAGGGGTCTTATTTAAGTGAGGAAGAAGAATTAAATGCAACAGTAGAGGAAATTAAAAACTGCAAGCAGCTCTCTGAAATTGATAGGAGAAAGAGAGAGAGTGAGAGAGAGAGAAAGAGGGGGAGAATGAGAGAGAGAGAGAGAAAAAAAAAAGAGAGAGAGAAAGAGAGAGAGAGAGAAAGAGAGAAAGAGAGAGCCGCAATAATGAAGAATTCATGTTACAAACAAGAAATGTTGAAAATGTCAGGAAATATTTCTAAACGAAATTTGAAGAAACGGCTTAATATAAGAAGAAATAAACTTCTACGATATGGAATATCGATAATATAATAATTCTGTCGCATGAATGTTTGTGTGTACGTATGCATGTACGTATAAGTGTATGAGTGTGTGCGTTGGTATGCGTGTGTATATATGTGTGTGTGTACGTGTATGTGTGTGTAGGTAGCATATCTTTAAGAAATCAACGTCTAGCGTATGGCAGATGTTTGAGATGCTATCATTGATCGACGATTAATTATTCACTATTTACGCTTTTATACTTTTAATTGCTCTTTTGTTATTATATATATATATATATAATAAATATGTAAAAGTGTTAATTTTATTATTATTAATAACAAAATTATTAATAATAATAACAAAAATCATAATAACCCGTGCACCAGAGCCACCCACCAATCATGGAGAGGGGTCTGTAAGCTGGGAAGCCCCTGATGGCGAAACACACCACACCTGTCGACCATACCCCGGAACAGAGCACCCACTGGAAGAATATTCCTTCAATGAATAAGGGAATGAGTGAGTGAATGAATGAATTAATCAATGAGTCAATTAATTAGCTAACGAATGAAGAAATAATTGAATAAATTAATGAACTAATAGATACGGATTGATGAGAAAATGAATGATTGATTTGTTGGTTAAATATTTATGTGGATGGATGAGTGGAGATGAGTATGAATGTTTTGGGGAAAATGAAAAATTAATAAACTTAAAAATAAACTCGCAAAACGTTGCATCGTATCTCTAAATTTTGATAATATTTAAAATTTTAAAACAATGCAACGAGAGTTGTTTTACACCATAAAATTGATGCAAACACACACACACACTCCACACACACACACACACACAAACACGCACGCACACAGAGTACGTTGGAATATCTTGATGAATGATAGACAATGATCAAAAAAAATGTTCGACATGATAAAAATCCTCATAAAGAGATGGCAATAATAATTTGAATGATGACGACGACGACGTTGTCGATGGCTGCGGTAAGAATTATGGTAAAAATTGTGGTGAAAACTTAAAAATAGGGTACCAAAATCATAAAAAAAATTATCAACCATTCCCTGAGTAGAACTTCTTAACTGGCAAAAAGTTGCTTCCAAAAAACAAGACAGCTACGAGGACGGCTACGTATCCGAGAGCAGATGATCCGGCGCCAGCAGGTGCAACTGTCGTGATGTCTATCGTAAAGTTTACTGTGATAAGTTCTGTATACATTTTCAAGTTTTTTATTATTAAATATTATGTATATTTTTATTTCTGCGAAATGTTTGTCCTGAGTAGATTTTTTGTGAAAATTTTTTTTTGGCCTTTGTACCTGCAAATAAAAAATTTTCTATTACTAAAATCCTCACACACAATAATAAGACTAAAATTTCAAACAGCGTAAATTTATGGCTGGGTCATTCTCCGTCATCTTAAACGATTTTTAACTATGAAGAACCAAACGTTTTTTAATTTTTAAAATTTGTTTATATAGTGCTTTTATAGCTTAACAACATATCAAAAAATAAAATTGGCGTTTGCTTTCTTTGAAAAATAAAACAACTTCAAAAACAGGCAAAACAAATTTTTTTCAAGTGTCAATTTTTTTTTTTTTCAATTTAAAATTATTATACAACGTGCTAATGTGTTTAAAAACAGTTTCAGGAAGAGTTATGTGAATTTTTCCAACATAAGAAATGTTATCATCAGGTATAAGAATCAAAATATGTTTAAATGGTACATAGCAAATATCTACATTTTTAGGCCAATAAAAAATATTTTCTTTAAATTTCTTCAGACAGTTAACTTTTAAATCATCATTTTTATCATCTCTTTCTATGATGTTTCCTAAATACCATTTCTTATTATAGACCAAAGCTACAAATCGACCCGGCTCATAATCATCATTGGTGTCTTCACTTTCATTTTTATTAAAATTGTATCCAAATAAATCTGAAGACAAACGTTTCATCAAAAGTTGATCATTTTTGTCTGGAATAAATGAGTGATGACTTCGACAACCCTTTATTTTATCTGCTGACCTAAATCTTTTTCAAGTATTCCTAGCAGATCTTTAATTTCTTTTTTGTCTACCCAAAAAAATTTAATACCATTTATTTTCGCATCAGCGTATGTGTAAAAATCTCTGGCGTTCAATATCTGATCTTTTGTTAATGCCTGCAAACTTGCTCTTGCAACCAATCTTTTTGTTGTCCCTCCAATTC
>NW_008703570.1:12068890-12077370 GCF_000326865.2 Helobdella robusta
GTCAAAGAAAGCATACGCCAATTTTATTTTTTGATATGTTGTTAAGCTATAAAAGCACTATATAAACAAATTTTAAAAATTAAAAAACGTTTGGTTCTTCATAGTTAAAAATGGCGCCAAACAAAAGAAGTTTTTCATTTTTTTGACATTTTGAGCTCCGATAGCTCAAAAAATTCAATACAGATTTTAACGAAATTTTGTGATTTATTTGTGATTATAAGGTACTTCTAAAATAACAAAAAATATTTATTTATTTTGCGATAGATTTTGAGCTACGCTGTTTTGAAATCAGTGAAATTTTCAAATAATTCATTTTTTTCTAGATTTTTTGTTCAAAATATCCTTTGATTCGAGACAATAACATTTATTTTTTTGTTATTACATTGTTTCACTGATATGCACAAAATATTTCATCAAGATATGTTGGCTAGTTCAAGAGATATAGCGTTCTACGTAGGTACAAGTTTTGAAAAAAATCGCTCAAAAATTTGAGGATGCTGTCACAAAAATTTTCATAACTTGAAAAATAATTGAAATTTTTTTTTTTAAATTTTATTTTGTCGATGAAATACATTGAGGTACTTACTGTTAAAATTTTAAAAAAATCGGAGATGGTCGGGCGTGGACCATGGTTCAAGTTGACAGAGAATGACCCAGCTTCATATACGAAACATAAAATTTTAGAAATAAAAAAATATAATTATAATCAAAAATTGAATGGAATTAAAACAAAAACAAATAATTAAACAAATATAAAATACAAGAAACCTTTCAAAACAAAAGTGGTTGAATAAACGTTTAACAAACTTCCAACTTTCCAAGCTCGTACCATGCAAGAGCCTACAAGTTTGAAATTTTTAACTGAAAACTATCGTCAGTGAGAGAGCTCTTATATAGTGAGGATTTTTTAGTGGTATATACTGTATTATATATTATATTATATTCTTCATATATATGTATATATATATGTATATATATATATATATACATATATATATATATATATATATGTTGTCTTTATTGTCTATGTCATTGTGTATATGTTGTTATATGTTATGTTATCTATAACACACGCACACACAACACACTCACACACATGTATATACTTATTAGGGTCGCACCGGATAGTACTTTTTGATACCTTTTGATACTTTTTTGATACTGAAATTCGGCTGCGAATAAATTGCAAGTTTTTTACTAGGCAACATGTATAAACCAAGAACTGTTAAAATTATTATCGTCTAACCTCCGAAGTTATAAAACTGAAATATTTACAAACACATTCATCTTTAACATTTTTAATGAAAAAACTAAAAATTGTTTTTCAAAAATTCATCATGTTAAAATTGATTTAAATTTTAAAACTATAACAAATGGAAATAATACTAAATACAAATTAATAAAGCAAGCAGAAGAAATCAAATAAAATATTCAAGCAATTATACAGAATATGAGCGTAAAAGTTCCCTTAATTAAATTTTATTTTGTTGCGTTAATTGGTGGAAACAAAGTTATACCCTGCTGCTATCAAGCTATTGCAAGCAGCATTGATAATGACCAAGCTAACCGAAACTACCGTTAGTCTGCCTTATATATATATATATATATATATATATATATATATATATGTGTGTGTGTGTGTGTGTGTGTGTGTGTGTGTGTGTGTGTGTGTGTGTGTGTGTGTGTGTGTGTGTGTGTGTGTGTGTGTGTGTGTGAACTATCCTGGCCAAATGTAACAAACATTAGTTGTTAGGGTTAGGGTTAGGGTTAGAGTTAAAGTTGTTAAACATGTTAAAGTTAACATGTTGACATGTTAAAGTTACTATCTGGCCAACTATCCGGCAGTGATATCCGGACGGAGCTAATTAATACCCGGTGCAACCCAAACACTTGTTTATACATTTTGATAGAAAAAAGTTACAAACACAGAGTTCAGCAAAATGTATGTTTGTATATGTATATTTTTGCCATAGGGCACCTTAACGTAGCAATATACAATTAATTATTTTTGTATCTATAATTAAGTGTACAAGCAATTATAATTATTGATTCATAATTACACTCCCTATGTTAAATTAACAAATGTTAACCAATACATAAGAATTTATAATTTTTTTAATAAAATTCTATAAAGGTTAAAGTTTTTATAATATTATTTCATAGATATAACCTCTCAATTTTTCAACTTTAAAGTTATATAGGTTGCACACATATGGTTAATTAACACTGATAAAATAACTACTATATAATAAAGCTACCAAATCCTAATGTTTATTTATAGAATGAAAAATGTCAACAAACTAAGTAACTGTTCATATACAATATGTAAAATAAAATTACGATTTAAATTTTGAAGCTGAACAATCTCTTTCTTTCTCTCCTTCTCTTTTTCTCTCATTTTTTCTCTTTCTCTTTTTCTCTATCTTTTTCTCTTTCTTTATTATATACAAACGAATATTTATTTATGAGGGTGTGTTACATATACGTGCAATTTAAAGTCTTAAAAAGCTTCACACGTTGTATGTATATCGTGCAGGCGAAATGTTGTGTGTGAACCTGTGATCAAACTATAATTACACGGTAGTTGATGAACGAGTACTGATAACTTATAAGTTTCATGCATCTGTATTTGTTTAACAAAACATCCTTTAATTTCATACAGTATACATTGAATTGAACAATAAACAGCTAACGAAGCGTTTTGTGTACAATTGTACTTGGTACACTATACACGCTACAACAAATCAACGTCAAAGAACTTTGACGGCCCTTATAAGTTAAATTTAAATAATATTAAAGGATTGTTTAACTTAATGAGAGCCTATTGAGTTACACATAGAAAATAGAACATGTTGTAAATTGTTGATGCTTTGATTTGAAACTTTTTTCAAAAACTTCACGTAAACATTGACGTCATTTCTACTTCATCTTAGTTTACCGTAGATTTAGTAATGCTCCCAGGACCGGTTATAACGAAAGCGTGTCATAAACACCACTGTCGCTTCAAGTAAAGCCTATAATAGAAATAATACAATAGATAAGGCGATATCCGTGAAAAAACCATGTAAAATCGATTGAAAGGTTTCCATGTGTATTAAAAAATAAATATCTACAAACATGGACTTGAATTAAAATTAAATTTGAAAAATTAAAAAAGAAAACAGATTTATTTGCATATTATAAAACCATATTTTAGTTATTTGTATGAAATGCAAATCTTGTTTGCAGTATTATTATTATTGGTGTGTTTGTAAGCGGCCTTTAAAAAGATATCTAAGGCACTAAAGATTATTGAAGTACATGCAGTGAATAGAGAGAAAAAGACATTAGCATGGGTAAGCTTGGACAAAAAGATGGTGTTTCAGCTTTTTACGAAATTGAACAACAGACAACGCAGGATCACGAAGGTGCCTAGGCAAACCATTCCAGACAGCAGAACCCATTACGGAAAAATTCTTTCGACCAAGAGCCAAGTTTTTGTCAGGTACAAACAGTAAACCTGAATTGACAGAGCGCAATGTTGACTCAGCAGTAGCATTGTTCTAGGAATGACTGTCAGTTAGATATTTGGGGTCAACTCCCTTAATACATTTAAAAACCGTTAAGCATATCTTAAAAATAACTCTTTGATAAACCAAAAACCAGTGAAAAGCAAAAAGAATTGGCTTAACCTGGTCGTATTTAAGGCCGCCTGAAACCAACTTTGCAGCCTTGCAGCCTAATTTTGAATTGTGTTAAATGTTCTGTTTTCACCATTTTAACGCGTAGTTAGGCCAGGAATTATGAATCAATTAAAATATTCAAATTTTTCAGTAATTCATTTTTAAATTTTATTTAACTACCAAAAGCCAATTTAGTTGTTTATGGTTATGACGTCATCATGCAATATTTATGCATGCTTTCCATTGTCTAGAACTCGTTGTATCATTGAGTGAGTGTGTATCCGCTCTCGTGCTTTTGTCGTGGTTGAGTTTTTTAAATTTTTACGTGAATAAAATATAAAAATTTTGTAACAATGACTATATTTCAAACAATATTGATGGTGGTAGATGATTTTGATTGACTAACAATAATTATTTAAACTGTGATTGTTATGTTTATTTTAAAATTTTAAAGTTTTCATTGTTAGTCTACTTACCTCAGCTGTAGTCCACTGTATTGTATTCTACTTTTACTTTACTTCTTATAATTATAACTAATAATAATAATAATAAGAAACATCTTTATTTTTTACTTATTAAAAATTCTAATCTATTTTAATTTTAATTAATTTTCACAAAAGTTGGAAAATTTTCACTAGTCCAATAAAATTTAAAAACCTATACTGTTTTTACTGTTTTTTTAATTAAATATAGTTTGTTTAATAATTAAACAAACTATATTTAATTATTAAATAATATATTAAATAAATTAAATTATTAAATTAAACTATACTATATTTAATTAATCAAGTTCAAGACATGATCTGTAATCATAATAATGTCAGTAATGTAACATAATATTAATAATCTGATTTTTAAACTAACTGGTATTTACAATTTCCTTGCAAATGTCTTTCTTTAGTAATAATTATGTACTATAATTAGTATATAATATATAATAATTATTTATTTTATATAAAAGTGTTTGGTAATCTTAACAATTACTGCTTACACAAAAATTCTTTTTGATTGAGACTATCATTGAGATGAAGTTAACTTTCAAATATAAAACTGACTATTGCTTTGGTTAGTTTTTAATGTCTTGTTTTACTTTAATAAAGTAATACTTTTTAAGTAGTAACTAATTAATAGATCATTTTAAAATTTAAAGTTTATAACTACAAATATAAATTTTTTCTTTAAAATTAAAATAATTTTTTCATTATTTTCAGACGATAGATGCCATGAAGCGGCTAAAATACGACTTCAACATCCAGACCGGATACCTGTGAGTAACATTTTTTTGGTATTTTTTCATATTTAACAACTTTTCTACCTAGTAAAATAAAATTTTTACTAGTTTTCACTGTGAAATCTTTAAAAATCTGCCTATTTTAGACCTAATAAATAGAATTGTACATATTTAAGCAAAATAAATAGTTGAATGAAATATTTAGAATTTACATATTCAGAGTTGTAAGAGAAATCAGTCAAAAACAAACATATAATCATTATATTAAATTAACTTTCAGATTTTATTTAAAAAAATAGTAAATAATGATTAAAACTGAATAAAAAATACAAAATAAAATATATAAATAATGGTTAAAATAAAATAATTTTTTAGGTTATTCTAGAGAAGCTACCATCATCTAGCATACCCACAATAGGGCAGAGAAAGTTTCTGGTACCAGCCGACATAACAGTCTTACACTTCATGTGTCTCGTTAAGAAGAAGATCAAACTACGTCCCCAACAATCTCTCTTCATTTTTGTTGGGCCTATGTTCCCTTCAACCAGGTTTTGAGGGTTTTTTTTGTCTATTTGGGTGTATGTAGTTTTTGGGGGAGGGTAATAAAGAGAAAGAGAGAAAGAACGAGAGAGAGAGAGAGAGAGAGAAAAAAAGGAGAGACGAGCTACTAGATGAGCAGCAGAGTTAGAAGCTTTGCTTAAAAAATAGAGTGTAGAATCAGGAAGACCATAGTAGAGCAAGTTACAATAATCAATCCTAGATAAAAAAAAAGGTAACAAGAAAGAGAAGGGTAGGATTGTTAAGGAAAGGCAAAATTTTTTTATTCTAAGTAGATGAAGTAAGAACTTCTAGCAACACATCTAGAATCAAAGATAAAGCCTAGACTATGAAACTTGTGAGATACATCAAGAATGTATAATTTACTAAAATTAACAGTTAATTTTTGATACAATCAAAACTGAATAAACCTACATTCATCACCGTTTTTCTAGACTGGTAGATTGATTTATAAAATAAAATCCATATAACTACTAATTATCATTGGTTTTTCAAGATTTTTGATTAAATTATATACTGAATTTTAAAAATATAATAGGTTTTTTTTACAAATTTTGTTAAATTTTTCCAAATTTCAGTGCAGCAATGAGTGAAGTTTACAAGAGCTATAAAGACAAAGATGGATTTTTGTATGTAGCGTATAGTGGAGAAAATACATCTGGAGCTTGATCTTATACACATTATTCATTGCGACCTATTTTCATTCTGTTTTATTTATTTTAAGTTTATGATTTTATTGTTATTGTTTTAATTTATTTGACATTAATTTTTTAATTTATTTTTAAATACTTAATTTATTCAAACACAATTTTTTTTCGTTATACAGATTGTCGGTTTGCGACCTTGTGTTATGCTATGAAATTGTTTATCCTGATTAATCAACCATCTTGTCAGTGTTTGTGTTGAAATTATTCCAACATAATCATGTACATTTATCGTCTAATTGTTATTATAAACTCTATCTTAAATGAAAATTTTTTTCACTTTTTCATGCTCATACATACACGTACACACATACGTACACACACACACATACGTACACACACACACAGATACAGATACATATGTACGTACGTACACACGCACACATACATTATTACGATGTGCGTGAGATTTCATTGTTTAATTGGGATAGCTTCTGTTACATCACTTTTGTCACATTTTTTTTTCAATTCGTTATTTCATTTATTTTTTTTTTCTGTTTACTAATCTTTTATGCCAACTTGAAAACTGTTGAAAGATGCTTTTTATCTGGAATCAGTTATACTCAGCTGTTTACCCACACACATGCACTACACACGTGCGTATGTAGTTTTTGAATAGGGCACTATGTAAATAATACGTCGTTTTTATGGCTGTTATTCGTCTTTTAATTATGTTGCAATTGTTAGCTTCTTTATCGTTTAGTAACAACGAAACACAAGCAGTTGATGTTAATTTTGTTTAGATGTCTTTAGCGTTGCACACATACACGCACACATACACGCACACATACACACACATATACATACACACACACACACGAACTTACATTTATATATATATATAAATATGATATCACATAGATAAAATATCAAATGCCCGATCTTGTACAATAACTTAGGGAATGTTACTAATTAACATTTGAACTTTCACAATAAATAAATGTATAGTTAAAAGGAAATTTTTAATCTTGTAAAATTTGTCGTCGTCATTTCATTAGCGTTAATATCAATAAAAGTTAAAGAGTATAATTGTGCGTGGATGTGTATGTATAAGCACAAACCTACACGAACGCGCACACACACGTATATGTTTATAAATATGTGTGTGTTTATATATAATACCGTTTAAAATTTGTAAAAATGAAATAGAGAGTTTTGATGGTTTAAATTAAAAGAAAATTATTAATTTAAAGAGTAAGTTTATCTTTAATTATTTTTAGAAACCCTTCAGTTTCGCAGGCAAATAATAAGCTAAAAATAGCTAGACCAGCGATAACGAATATGGTTAAAGTACATTATATGGCCCCAAAATGATGAAGATGATAGGAGTCTAGTATTTAATAGTATAGACATAATATTAATAATAAGGCGTTGATGATGTCGTTTTTAATGTTGTCTAAAATGACGTGGATTTTGGTGTTTAGTTGTTGCTGTTTTAGTTGTTGCTCTTTTTTATGTTGATTTTGATGTTGAGTGTATGTAGTTGCCTACCATCGTAGTTGTGGTTGTTGTGGCCCTTTTTGAGGGGTTTGTGGTTGTCGACGTGTCCGCTGTCGTATTAGTTGTGGTGGTGGTGGTTGACGTTGCGGTCTCTGTGGTAGTTGTCGTCGTTGCGGCTGTGGTAGTTGTTGTGGCTGTTGTTGTTGTTGCTGTGGTGGTGGATATTGTGGCGATCGTGGAAGTCGTCGTAGTGCTTGTCGTCGTCGTCGTCGTCGTCGTTGGGGTTGTTGTTGTGTTGCTGGCGATGTTGTTGTCGATGTTGCTATTGTGGCTGCTATCGTTGCAAAAGTTGATGTTGTTGATGTTGTCATAGATGTTGCTGTTGATGTTGTCATAGATGTTGCTGTTGATGTTGTCGTAGATGTTGATGTTGTCATAGATGTTGTTGTTGTCATAGATGTTGCTGTTGATGTTGTCATAGATGTTGATGCTATCATAGATGTTGATGTTATCATAGATGTTGTTGTTGTCATAGATGTTATTGTTGATGTTGTCATGGATGTTGTTGTTGATGTTGTTGTTGATGTTGACATAAATGTTCTCGTTGATGTTGTAATGAATGTTGCTGCTGTAGTTTTCTTTAATTCTTTTACTCTTTTTGATGACGTTGTTGTCTTAGGAGTCTTTGTTGATGTTTTAGGCGTTGTTTCGGTTGTGAGCGTTGTTGTTGATGCTTTTGGTGTTGTTGTTGAAGTCGTTGGTGTTGCTGTTAATGTTTTTGGTGTTGTTGTTGATGTCTTTGGTGTTGTGTGTGTTTTTATGCTGGTTTGTATGTTGGAGTGTTCGACTGTAAATAAGTTTGTATATTTTTGAATGCTTGTTTAT
>NW_008703570.1:12088333-12093102 GCF_000326865.2 Helobdella robusta
ATTTGTTGTTCTGTTGATGTTGTTGAAATTTTGTTGTTGCTCTTGTGAATGTTTTCTTCGTTTGTAATAATGAACTTTTGTGAAGGGTTGTTCTTCTGGCTGTTGTTGTTGTTGTTGATAATGTTGTTGTTGTTGATAATGTTGCTGTTGTTGATAATGTTGTTGTTGTTGATGTTGTGAATGTTTTATTTTTTTATGAAAATTTTTCATTATGAAAGGCGGTTCTTCTGGCTGATGTTGTTGATGTTGTTGTTGATGTTGTTGCAGTTGCTGATGTTGTTGCAACTGTTGCTTTTGTTGTTGATGATGATGATGTTGCTGTCGATAATTTGGTAATTGCTGTTGTGAATGTTTTCTTAGACTGTAATAATATTTCATTTCGACGGGCGCTTCTTCTGACTGTTGTTGATGTTGATGATGTTGTTGCTGCTGCTGTTGTTGCTGCTGTAGTTGATGTTGATGATGTTGTTGTTGCTGCTGCTGTAGTTGATGTTGTTGTTGTTGCTGCAGTTGATGCTGTTGTTGCTGCTGTAGTTGATGTTGATGTTGTTGTTGTTGCTGCTGTAGTTGATGTTGTTGTTGTTGCTGCAGTTGATGCTGTTGGTGCTGCTGTAGTTGATGTTGTTGTTGTTGCTGCTGTAGTTGATGTTGTTGTTGTTGCTGCAGTTGATGCTGTTGTTGCTGCTGTAGTTGATGTTGATGTTGTTGTTGTTGCTGCTGTTGTTGTTGCTGCTGCTGCTGCATTATCGGTTGTAATATTTGCTGTAATACTTGATTTATTTGTTCTGCTCGTTGTCGTCGTTTCAGGCGTTGTTGTTGTTCTTTTACTCGGTAGGACAGGCGCATAAATTCATCCACGTCCATTGAGATTTTCATCAACTGCTCACGTGGGAGTTGTGGCTGTTGTTTAATTTTCTGAACCAGTTCTTCAACTTTTTTGTCAAATTCTATTTGCTCGTCTGTCAGTTCGCCTACTGCTTCATCACCGTATTCATCACTTCTTCCCTCAAAGCTTCCCAACAGCTGCAGGTTTGCTTCCATCGCCAGATAGTGTTGTTGCGGTTGTGGTTGTTGCGGTTGTGGTTGTTGCGGTTGTGGTTGTTGCGGTTGTGGTTGTTGCGGTTGTTGTTGGAGACGGCTGGCATTATTATTATTGTTATCGTCTTCATCATCATCATTGTCGTTATCGTCTTCGTCGTCATCTTCTTCATTCTGATCGTCGCCATCCTCATCATCACCACCATAGTTATCATTATTATTGTTATTGTTGTTATTATTATTGTTATTGTTGTTGTTGTTATTATTATTTTCATAGTTACTGCCATCATCATTATCGTCATTTCTGTTGTTGTTGTTGTTGTTGTTACTATTATTATCATTACCATCATCATTACCCTTGCTATCACTATTGTTATTATTATTGTTGTTGTTGTTGGTAGTAGTAGTAGCAGCAGCAGTAGTAGTAGCATGACGACTAGTATCAGAAGTAGTATCATTAGCATTCTTAATTTGAGAAAAAATAATGCAGTTATCATCATCATCGTCGTCGTCGTCATCATCATCATTAAAAGGATTGTCGTCGTCATCATTATCGCCTTGCAAAATGACAACAGAGTAGTTGATATCTTCTATTGCATCATCATCATCATCATCCTTCCAGGTTTTTCTGCCCTTGTAGTTGTAGTAGTAACAGAAGTAGTTGTGGCCGTTGAGGGTGATGTGGTTAGTGTCGACGAAGCAAGTAACGCTACCGTCGTCACCACCAGCAGCGTTCTGTGTAGCTGACGTTTTCTCATACTTTTCATCATCTGTACTATATTTCTTTTTTCCAAAGTTATTGGGTTGTGTGTCGACATCTGGAGGTCCTGTTGTATCCATTCTATTGATGATATCGTTGAGGATGTTGTGAGCCATTGTGTAGTGAACCTTACCATTGTAAAGTTTGTCGTTTGTCGTGTGGCCAGCCTCACCAGCCTCTTCAGGTTGAGTTTTATCAACTTTTGTTGAATAATTTTTCGTGATTCGCATTTTCATCGCGGCTGAATTTCTTTTTTTGATGTTGAGATAAAGGGCATGAGAGTGCAACATTTTATTATTCACCTCGTCGTATATCGGGCCGGTTGTTTTGATGCTTTTGATTTCTGTATATAATGATGGTGGTGACTGTGCTAGGGATGGCGACGATGACAAAGAAAACCATGATAGAGATGGCTTTTTGGTTTTGTTACTTCTGGTAGGAGTGGTAGCAAAGCGGACAGAAGCGTTAGTTTTTCGGCTGCAAAAGCCATTACTACCGACAAAACTAATACTTCTGCTATCGGTATATTTGATACTTCTTCTACCACTATTGTTTCTGATGCCGCCAGTTCCATTACCACCGTAGCCACCATTACAATTACCACTGCTAATTTGAAGTCTCTTCAGTTTAGTGGCTGTTGCACCAGAGCAGAAATACTCAGTACCATCGTCTGTCTCCATCTTGGCCTACCTTGCGAATTTCAGAAGAAAAAAATAATCACTTTTCATTTAAAAATAAACTTGAATTAAAATTATTTATTTTATATTTTGGTCAGGTTTGCGTCGTGTTTGGTTGCAGCGCGCTGTTGTTTGGTTTTTTAAGAAAATGAATTGAAAAATTGAAACTCTTCAACTTCCAAAAAAATTTAATTACGTCAAATTGTTGCTGAATTAAAATGGCAAAATTAATAAAAACTGGTCTTTAGTTTAAACGCCGAAATGAAATTGCAACATGTTTTTCCACTTTGTTTTCCTGAAGGTTCTACAGAAAAAAATTTAAAAATTAAAAATTGTCCAACGGTAAACTCTGGCTTATGAAAAAAAGTAGAAAAAAAGAAGCAAATAGAACCACGACTTCAACTTACTTTGAATTAATAAAAGTTAATAGTAGTTTATTAAAGTTACTTCAAATAAAACCCGATAAAACTTGATTAAAATTCATAAAATCACCAATTGTTTGCTATACTTGAATGTTGAAACTCCAACACCAAGCCCATATTTGCGCTATTTAAGCTGAACGCAAAGCGTATAACTCTATCTCAGTTTTGCATTAACACGCTATAATAATAATAATATAATTCACTAAGCTGAATTGTATCTTAAAGAAAATTTGGTTGATGTTTGCCAAAAGTTCTGTAGAAATTATTTCACTAAATACAGCGTGAACTTCTAGCGAACATTTTTTAAGATGTGGTGTTTTTGGAAAGGTAAGGGCATGACGCACGTAAAGTATTATTTTAAGAGGTCAATATGATTTTTTATTTTATTAAACAATTTCAAAAAAATAATATCAGTTTGAAAAGAAGTAAAGAGCAAAATAAAGTACAAAAATATGCAAACATTCAAAGAAACCCATCGCTGACAAGCAGCACACACACACGCACTCACGCATGCACCTACAAACACACCTGTAGGGTTTTACCTGTAGTGATTATTATTGTTGTTGATATTGTTGTTGTTATCATTTTTGTCGTTTGTTATTGTTGTTGTTTTTATTGCTTGTTCGTTTCGAGCCATTGTTATGTTATGGGGCGTCCTGCCAACTTCACTCACTCACACACACACACACACACACACAAACACACACACACAAACACACACACACACATACACACACAAACACACACACAAACACACACACAAACACACACAAACACACACACAAACACACACACAAACACACACAAACACACACAAGTGCCTATGTGTGAGTGTTTGTGCGTGTGTGTGTATGTACGTGTGCACTGCAAACAAGTATATAACGCAAGTGGGTCTGTGTGTGTGTGTGTGTGTATGTGTGTGTGTGTGTGTGTGTGTGTGATTCATTTACGTGCCTAGGTTTTCGTGTTCGCGCGTGCGTGAATGTTGTCGTCTGTGTTTTTTGTGTGCGTGTGTATGCTGCTGCCCCATATTATCGATTCATCGCATGTTTAAATATTTGATAGAACAAAACACACGAACCTGTATGAAGGTGAAGGTCTAACCACGTACACACGCGCATTTTCACATACACACGCACGTTTCCATATTCACACACGCACACACTTCAAAAACAAGAGCGGGAAAATAAGTGTACTTCAATCAACAAATCTACAAATACTTAATTACACAAAAATTCGCAATCAGTATTGTATGTGACATGGGATTATATCTCGTTGCACATATAAGGCACATTAAACACACGTAAATATTTAATTAGATGCACGAGTGAACGTACGTACATGCACACACACACGCACACGTACACACACGCACACGTACACACACACAGACATGCGCGTTTATTGACGACCGCGCAAACACGAGTGAACAGAACACAGAACAATAACAACTCTCTGTCCTCTGTTTGCTGTCGATATTCGTGACGATGACGGTGGCCTTGATGATGATGATGATGTTGCTGATGATGATTATGATGATAATGTTGATGATGATGATGATAATGTTGTTGCTGATGATGATGTTGCTGCTGCTGATGATGATGATAATGTTGTTGCTGATGACAACAATGACGACCACCCAGACGGTCGTCATTGATGATGATGATGATGTTGATGATGATGATGATGATGATGGGGATGATGATGACAAACTTAATAACAAATTCTGATGACAATCTTGATAGTGTATAAGACGACGACGATGATGAGAAAGATTAAGACAACCATGATGATGATGATGATGATGATGATGATGGTGATGGTGATGATGGTGGTAACGATGAAGACGATATAAAAAAACTGAAGATGATA
>NW_008703570.1:12093647-12103647 GCF_000326865.2 Helobdella robusta
ATGATGATGATGATGATGATGATGATGATGATAATGGTGATGATGATAGTGGTGATGATGATAATAACATAATAACAATAACAACAATAATAATAATAATGATGATGATGATGATTACGATGAAGATGAATTATTATTGAATTGATTATGTCTTTGACATGCCGTGAGCTCTTATGAACTTTCAAATGATTCATCGTGTTTGTTCAGTATTTGGCATTTCGGTTAATTCGTTTACTCATTTGTATCTACTTGTTTGTATTTGTTTGTTTGTTTGTGTATTTGTATGTTTGTGTATTTGTATGTTTGTGTATATGTATGTTTGTGTATTTGTATGTTTGTCTGTGTTTGTGTATATGTGGTAGTATATTTCTTTTTTACGTTTGACGTGGTCGAATTCGTTCATAGTTGCTCGTTCAACTTGAATGGCGCCAAAAAACAGTAAACCAATCAGAGAGCGCCTGACAAAAGATGCAAGCAAACAAAAATCGCAAACATAAATCAGGTTTGATATAAAAAAAAAACCATCAAACGAGTGTGCTACGGGCAGTTATGATAATCTATACAAACAAATATATACACATGAAAAACGAATACACGAATACACACACACACACACAAACACACACACATATACACAGAGGAATATACGATACGATATATTTCTATTGGCTACCAAAGAAAATTAAGAAGACTTACTTCGTTCACATACATATACACACACAATATACACATACACACAAAAACAAACACACAGACAGACAAACATAAACATACGCAAACACATATGCAGACATACAGTAATTCTAGAAACACTTGAAAATATCAATTTATTAAGAAAATCTCATCCACAGAGAATGAAAAGTTTTGATATGAGATGATGATGAAACACATTTTTTTGTATTGTATAAGAACAAACACTATGGCACTCATGAATACGTACATGTGGACACATACCTACACGCACACACACACACACACACATACATACATACATACATACACACAAACACACACACAAAAACACACACATACATACGTAAATGCATACATTCATTCATACATAAATACATTCATACATACAAACAAAAACATATGTATATGAATATAAATACATTATTATACATAAAATTTATGTACAACATGCAAAGATTCGAACACATGTGTATGCAGCTCAAACTAGCATATGGCGCATATCTCATCAAGCACTAGATGAGACGGCATTTGTTTACACACAACAACACGCATAACGAACACTCACATACAGTTTTCACACAAACAAATAATTCACACATACACACAAACACACACGTGCAGGTGCACACAATATACACACTAGCAAAGCAGACTCAGACTGCATGCACAACGCATATTCTCAATGATGCATACACGTTACACACACACACACACACGCACAAAAACACACACACGCAAAATCACACAGAAGCACTCACATATATGCACATTGTCGCTTACATGCCATACACACACACAAACACAGACACACGCGCATATACACACAAACAAAATCATGCTCACACACAAACACACGCACGCACACAAACACGCACGCACATACACACACAAAAGTATGTACGTCATGCAGAGGCTTACCTGTATTAACTTTGAGTGGCATGTGATTGTATGCCTGCTACCTCTGTAGTAGTAGTGGTGGTGGTGCTACTGGTGATGATTATAATGATCATGCTGTTACTACTACTACTACTACTACTACTACTACTACTACTACTACTACTACTACTAACACCACTACTACTACCACTAATACTACTACTACTACTGATAATAATAATTATAACATTATTAATAATAACGATAATAATAATAATACCGATAATAAAATTATATCATTAATAGCGAAAATGATATTATGAGTATTTATAAAAGATGAGTAAGATATGTATTTCACTATATGACGATTATCTTTGGCTATATGACCGTCTGACTGTCACTATACTACTATGACTTATCGGTATGTTTCATTACACAACAATCAAAGCATCAAAACTGTGAAACCAGTCAAAATGATGATGCAATATGTTTAAAAAAAGAATGGATGACGTCACGGTGAGATCATATACATAACACCGAAAACAAAATTTAAATTATTTTCCACGGTATTGGCTTCTTACCACAATGTTCGTTCATGTTGTATAAGAGGCTGCAACTAAAATCTTAAAATCTATTCAAACAAAATGAAAAAAATATTATGAAACATGATAAAAGTGTTCAAATATACATAGCACACAAACACGTACATACACACTCACACATACAAAACCCCAACAACATATAAACAAAATTCTCACATACTCTACATAGACATAGTAACACTCTCCCATACAAACACTCTTCTTAATAACACATTTATACGCTCTTATTAATGCGTAAGTACGTACGTACACACACACACGCACTCCATACACACACCACACGCACATGCACACGCATACACGTACATACTGACACACACACATATATATACACACGCACACACACACTTATGCATATATAATTAGCGTACTTGTGTATACCTACTGATGATCTAATACATATTTAATTACATGCGTATATACGTTCAATAATACACGAATGTGTTTTTGTACGTGTATTTACAAATACCTCAGCCTGTAACAAGTGAAAATATTCGAATATTCGCTACACACATATACACTTATTGTATTGTGTTGAAAATTTATAAAGCGCCTCTAACGAGTTATCTTCAGAATGTGCATAAGTTCTCTTAGAAAGTTATAACATTTAGTTTAAAATGTTAATGTTTTGTATGTTTTGTATTGATACACGCATTGTATTTTGTATACACTCATTTATATACACGCAAATACACACGCGTGTACGGGTATAGTATACACACATACAAACATGCATGCATACATAAACATAAACTCACAAACAAACAAACGAACATACGTATATACATTAAATTCACATTAAGTAATTTTCAATTCAATGCTAGTGTTCACGTGTTCATGTATGTATGTATGCAAATGCATGTATGCATATATGTATGCATTTATGTGTGTTTGTATGTGTGTGTATGCATGATAAATTGGCTTATAAATACTTGAGTAGCGGATGAGTTGGATCTTAGATTGAATGGCTTGTAGTAGGTGCGTTCAAGTGTTTCATGCAAGCGTATTTTAATAAAAAAAAATTTGTTTTAATTAACGTAAAAATAATTATTTAGTTTTAATAACTTTTCAATGAATTCCTTATTTTAAATATTTAATTTTGTTTAATTTTCAAACATATTTTTAAACTAGTACGTTTGTATTTATATTAAAAGTAAAAATGACGAAATGAATTTAACCACGTTGTAAACAATCGAAATGCTTATATCGAAGTTCATCTCACTATCTCCGTTATATCGAAGTCTGCCAGTACGAAGTAATTGAAAAGAAAGAACGAAACTCTCACACATGAAAACCGACGAGAACCTTCTGTAATTAATGCGTGCCTGTGCGTTCCAGTAAAACGGGATCCAGATACCGAAGTTGTTTGTTCATCATTCATATTTTTTTCCATTTTGAATAACTTTCATTACTTTTTTGAGAATAATTTTTAACAGGATTTTATTTTAAGGAAAATCTTTTGAATTTGAAAATGCAGCATTGGTTCGGTAAATGACTGATCGTACTGTGAATTATTAAGAATTTGTAAAATTTATTAAATTATTTCAAAATTTTGGAAAAAGATTGAAAAAAATAAAAATAAATTAACCCAATTTAATGGTGGTGATCAGATTAATTTGTAACAACTAGCAAACTCAATATATAAACCATATTCCAAACCACCACAACAACATAACATTAATAACAACAACGCAACAATAAAAACACCAACAACAACAGCAATAAATAACATTAACAACTACAGCAATGCACCATTAATAACAACAAAAACATCATCCATAATAACATCAATAGCATTAAAATCCACATACAAAAAATCAATAGACAGAATTATAACAAATACAAACGAATGAACGGCTAATCTTATCAGTGAGCCTCTACAATATCAAAAATAGCTATGATTTTGGCTGTAATATAAGTCTGTAGATAAGAATTATTGTTATTATTATTATCGTTATTATTACCAATTCGTTTGTTTATTGTTATTATTTTAGTTTAGTTTTATGTAATTTCTTAACATTATTATCTTAACCACAAGGTTCTTAGTCGTTCGTCATCATCATCGTCGCCATCATCATCACTATCTTCATCATCTTCATCGTCATCATCATCGTCGTCATCATCACCACTACCATTGTCATCATCATCATCATCATCATCATCATAATTAACTTTATAATCATCACTACACCACACCTGTTCTCCGTAATAGTTGCCAACATGGCATCCTCCCTCATCACGAAATCATCTCCACCACGCATCCACGCAACAACCGCCAGTCGATCTCTTATTCATCCATATCATTTTTTACAAGGTAATAATAAAGTTCAGAGGTGAATTTCATTATTTATCTCTCTCTCTCTCTCTTCTTCTTCCTCTTCTTCTTCCTCTTCTTCTTCTCCTTTCTTTTTCTTTTTCTCTCTTTTTCACTTTCTAAACTGTCATTGTCACTTTCAACATGATATCATTTCCATGTTTCCATGTAATTTTTTCTACACACCAATCAATGTATTAACTAACTTAAATTAATTGACTTCAAAGATGAATTTTGTGCCATCTCTCCCTCTCTCTCTCTCTCTCTCTTTTTCTCATTCTTTCTATTTATTTTTTTTCTGATATAAAAAATAACAGTGTGGTTTTTAATTATAACTTTATAATTTTTGAAAAAGTATTGTAAAAGCAGTAGGACGGTTAAGCTAAAAAATCCTAAACTCTGGTTCAAGCTAGTTCTCTATGGTTATTTTTATTTAATGCCTTCAGCGTACTGTACAAACATTTCATATAATTATACATACCAATTATGTATATGTATATATTTGTATATGTGTTTGCGCGTGTATGTATGTGCATGTGTTGGCGCGTGTATGTGTGTATGTTGTGTAAAATTTCATCTAATGAAATTCAACTGGCTTGAATAATACATTTGTTGTAGATTGGATATGCTGATTAGTACTTGAACAACTATCAGTAATATTAGTGTGAGAAGTAGTAGTAGTAGTTTGTAGTAGCAGCAGTAGCAGCAGCAGCAGCGGTAGCAGTAGTAGTAGTAGTAGTAGTTGTTGTTGTTGTTATAGCAGCATTAGTAGCAACAGTAGTAGTAGAAGTAGTAGAAACTGGTACTAGTTTCATCAGTAGTTTCTGCAGTGGTTGTAGTGGCTTTTGTAGCAGCAGTAGTAGTAGCAGTAGTAGCAGCAGTAACGCTAGTAACACTATTGATGGCAGTAACAAATAGTAGTAGCGTATCAGTATAATAACAATCGCATCAGTACTAGGTAGTACAAACAGTAGTTGCAAACAATATTATTGTTGTGTTGTTGTGCCAGCCATAAATAGTTAGTTAGCTGTTATTATCATCATTATTGTTATTGTCGTTAATAATAATTTTTAATTATTGTTATTATTGTTGTTATTATTATTTCTGTTGTGGCTACCGTGTTGTTGTTAACCAGTGCATATCGATTCACCATCAATTATTACGCACACTGTGAAATAACGAATTAATAATAATTATAATAATAATAATAATAATTAAAATAATAATAATAATTAACATAATAATAATAATTAAAATAATAATAATAATAATATATTATTATTATTATTTGTGATATTTTTATCAGTGTATCATAGCAAGTACAATTAGTATAAAATAAATAAATATTATATAAAAATTAACGTTTATGTTGTTGTTGCTAGTTATGATAATGATATGTTAATGATATGATAATGACGATATGGACAATGATGTTGGTCTTTGTTATTATTATTATTATCATCATCATCATTATTTGCGAAAAATAATTTTTTTAAAATCGTTTGTTATTACCATCGTTATTGTTAATATCATTTGTATTGTTGACTTTATTATTATTATTATTATTGTTGTTGTTGTTATTGTTGCTGTTGTTTGTTGTTGTAGTTGTTGTCTGGTTGAATCGATGTATTGATTAGCTCCAAACAAAAATCAAAGGATCGATTGTTGTTTTGTAGCTCAAAGCAACAAATAAAACATCAACAACAACATTAATAATAATAACAAAATATAATAATAATATTAATAATAAAAATGATAAAATTAAACTTGTCAACAAAAAATTTAATTTACTGAAAAATTTTCGTTTCTGTTCCTATTTAACGACTTTCTTTTTCTATTTTGTTCTATTATTATTATTATGTTATAATTATTATCCTATTATTATTATTATTATTATCCTATTATTATTATTCTCTCTTCTTTTTCTTATTATTAATCACATTACTAATGACAGTGCTATTAGCGCGTCATACGCAAATTACTGTGACAGAAACATTGCTTAATGCTATTTAATTAAACATAACTCTTAGGCTTAGACTCTTATCACTGACGATGAGGATGGGTGGATCTTACATTTGATTTGATTTGATTCTTTTATTTAATTTTTTTGTTTTTTCAAAAAAAAAATTTTATTACAATTTATTCTCATTATTGGATTTTGGCTTTTGAGAATGAAAAGAGTTTCTATTATTGTTATTAGTTAATGTTTCTGTCAGCAAACATACCAATTTGTTTCACAGCTTTCTTCGGGCATACATTGTTGGAACAATTATACTTAATTAATTAGTTAATAAATTAATAAAATATTAAAGTAGATAATAAATAAATAAATAAACAAATCGATTTATCACTTTTATTCTTGTAAGTCTGATGCACCAGAATTGTTTTATTGAACTAAACGGCAACATGTGTTCCACATGTATGATCAATAACCCTTTATATACATTTTTTTGTATCTTAGGTGTATGTTTTTTGTACAGTTGTTGTATAAAAATCATTTTATGTACACTTAGATAAATTTGTATCTGTTTTTAAGCGTATGTAAGTGTATCTTTGTATATCTATGTACGTATGTATGTGTTTGTATGTGTTTGTATGTGTGTGTGTGTGTGTGTGTGTGTGTGTGTGTGTGTGTGTGTGTGTGTGTGTGTGTGTGTGTGTGTGTGTGTATTCAAGTATTATCAACATCTTCATATTTATTGCAAGCAGAAATACCTACAGACATACATATATAGTTTTTTCTTCATAAACATGCCATTACTTTCCGTTAAACGTTGCTGATTTTTTCATTCTCTCTTTCTCTTTTCCCTCTCATCTTCTCTCTCTCTCTCTCTCTCTCTCTCTCTCTCTCTTTCTCGCTCTTTCACCCTCTTTCCATGTTTTATCTCCAAACTGTTCCATTCAACTTTCATATCTTATTTCCAGGGTATTTGAAATATTTAGTAGAGTTTAATCAGGTATTTTATTTATGATTAACTGTAGATCAATTATTAATAAATGATAACAAAAAGTGATAATGATGACGATGGTGATGGTGGTGATAATGAAGCAAATGATGCCTTTATGTCAGTTATGTTATCAGTTATTTATCATCATCATTTTAATCATCATTATCATCAGTTTTATTACCATGATAAAAATATCATCACTATCACCACCACCATCATCATCATCACTATCATCATTATCATTGCTATCATTGCCATCAATCGATAATCCGTGCACAATATTAAATCTTCATGAATCAAATTCTCAACAGTAGAATGTTTGAATGTGTGATTGTATGTGTTTTATGTATGTATTTGTTTTATGTATGTATATGTGTGTATTTATGTATATATATATATATATATATATATATATATATATATATATATATGACTGTTTGTGTATATATGTATGTATGTGTATGTGTATATGTGCTGGCCTGTACGTTATGTAAAATTGGTAGCCAAGGAAGTGACTATGAACTATAGCTACTGCTATTATTATTGTTATTATTTTTATCATTACTATATTTGTTGATGTTGTTATTATTATTAGCATTATCAGTGGTATGTATTGTTGGTGAGATTTATACAACTCTTATCGTACGGATTATTTTTATTCATTTACGATACACACAGGCACGCTCACACACACGCACAAAAACACGCACGCAAACGCATACACACGCATACACTCACGCGCACACAGTAACACACACACACACACACGCACAGCGCGATCTTTTGTATTTCAAATTTGGAATTTGTCATTTGAATAAGGTAAGCAAGCTAGCTATTCTTTGAAAATTTCAAGCTTCTGTTAGCAATTGTTGTTGATTATAATGATGATGATGATGGTGGTGGTGATGATGACGATGAAATGATGATGATGATGACTGGGACGAAGATGATTATTTTTATGATAGTTAACATTATGATGAAAATGATTATGGTGAAGATGATTAAGACATGATGGCTATGAATGAAGCAGTGATAACAACATTCGCGATGATAATGCCGATGAAGGGGCCGCAATAAAACTTCATCACCAACATCATCAACAGCAGCAACACAACAAAACAACAACAACAGCACAACAACAACACAAACAACAACAACCCAACATACCTGTCAACCTACGTACATATTTTCAAATGATCAATATTATTTATGATCACGTATATATACATATACATATATACATAATAATAATAATAATAATAATAGTAATAATAATATAATTTATTTGATGACGAATCGATTAATTGATTGATGTTCGGGCTTTTGTGAAAAAATGACAGAATGATTGATTGACGGTAGAGGAATGGATGAATAAAACGAATGAATGAATGAATAAATGCATTTGTGAATGAATAAATGAATGAATGAATGAATGAATGAATGAATGAATGAATGAATGAATGAATGAATGAAGGAATGAAGGAATGAATGAATGAATGAATGAATGAATGAATGAATGAATGAATGAATGAGTGAATACATGAATGAGAGATTACATGAATGTGTGATCGATTGGATAGTTGAATGAAAAAAAGTTAGATTGGAAGTTTTTTAAAATAAAGCAACTCTGGTAATAATGTTAATAATATTGTAGTAATAATAATAATAATAATAATTATTATTATTATTATTAATTATTATTATTATTGTTATAATAATAATTATTATTTTTATTTGTATTATTATCATAATTTAATTCATGAATGACTATATAAACGTTATCTCTGCTAACGTTGAAGTAGTTTGGCGGTTTTTCTTATATATGAAGAGCCACGCAGGTGATTCTACCAAATGTGTTGTTGATTGTGTGTGTATGTGTGTGTGTGTTTGTATGTATGTGTGTGTGTGATTGTGTGTGTGTGTTTGTGTGTGTGTTTGTGTGTAAAAAGAATGTTAATTTTGTATGTTTGTGTATGTTTTAATGTGTGTGAATTTGTTCATGTTTGTGTGTGTGTGCGTACGTGTATATGTGTATGTATGTGTGTGTGTGTTTGGGTGAATGTGTGTGGGAATGTGTTGATCAGAAAAGCGTCCCGCCAGCAACGTCGACTGCGTTCCTGAAAGGATAGAATGTAATTGAAAAATAATAATTGATCGATGAGTTAATGATTGAGTGAATGAAGAAATGAATAAATGAAGAGTTGATTGATTGATTGAATAGATTCATGAATGGATAAATGAATAGCTGAAGGAATGAATGAAAAAACGAGCAAGTACAAAAAGCAATGAACGAATATATGAAATAATCAATTAATTGAAAAATGAACAAACGAACGATGAATGAATGAAAAAAAATGAAAACACAAAAAAATCGAAAAAGAATAAACAATGAAAAAGAAATAAAAGCAGGAACAATTGAACGAATCAATGAGAAAACGAGTGAATAAACGAATGAATGAATGAATGAATGAACGAATGAATGAATGAACGAACGAATAAATGAATGAACAAATAAAAAAATGAATAAAGAAATAAAAAGATCGAACGAACAAATCTTTATCGATATG
>NW_008703570.1:12108647-12142900 GCF_000326865.2 Helobdella robusta
GTGATGAAGACGATGACGACGACGATGATGATGACGACAACGACGACTATGATAGTAATGACGATGTTGCTATGATGTTGATAAAAATGATGATGCTGGTGATTGGTGATTAATATTCAATGAGTACATGGGCGTTCAAAGTCGCATTCATCATCATAATCATTGTTTTGCATTGATCGTCATCATCGCCATTCTCATCGTTGTCTCTTGCAGTAAAAGCTGTAATATAAATGATAATTAAGATTGTGATAATTATGAGTGTGATAATAATCATCGTCACGTCATATCATCATTACCCCCACATCACCAACATCATTCTATTCATCCCCACTGCCATCATCATTAGGTGAATGCATCGAGATGCACCAGAAAGAAACGACGTTCAGATTAAATGCATGTTCTGATGGATTGGAGTTGGCAGTGAGATTAGATTCCTGTTTGGTTGGATTCAGCGGTGAGATTAGATTCATGTCGAATTGGAATCGGCAGTGAGATTAGATTGATGTCGAATTGGAATCGGCAGTCAGATTAGATTCATGTTCACACGCAAGTCGACCAGCCAAGAACTACTAATTAATATTTCAATTAACGTTGAGCCTGCATTGAAGACAGGACACACCACACTTTTATATTCTCATTTCCTTTTCTCATTATGTTCATGATGATGATGATGTTGTTGATGACGATGATGCGATCAGACGATGGTGAAGACTGAGAAGATGATGATAGTGATAACGTGGTAATGATGATGATAACGTTGATGATTAAGGACGATGATGATAGCATTGATGATGACGATGATGAAGGTGATGTGAAAAATGTGAAAAAGGTGATGATGACAAACTGATGACGACGATGATGATAAAATGATTATGAGGCTATAGCAGCACGATAAAATGAGTTATAAACACTACAAAGGCAACTATGATAATGAAAGTTATAATAATAACAATAATGATACTACTAACTACTGCTACTACTACTACTGCTGCTACTACTACTACTACTAATACTACATACAATAAAAATAATGATACTACAACTACTACTATTACAACAACTAATAATATTAGCAATAATAATAATAACGTTAGCATTAATAATAATAATAATAATAATAATAATAATAATAATAATAATAATAATAATATAACATTGTACTATAAATTAATGATGTTAATAGGAAGATAGCGTGATAAGGATGATAACAATGAAGCTTTATGAAAACAGAATGAGGAAAATGATGACGATGATGATAGTAATAATAATAATGAAAATGATTGCATTTTTTTATGCTAGCAGTAATCTTGCTGACAGGATGAATGAATGAATGACTAGATGAGTCATAACATTGATGACGATGTGATGATGAAGTCACTGGTAGTACTGCTAATACTCTTACCATCACACTACTACTGCTGTTATTAATACTACAGCTGCTATTACTACTACTACAACTAATGTTAATTATTAAAAATATAATAATAATAATAACAACAACAACAACAATACAAAGCCAATAATAGAATAAATAAGAATAAACTTTCAACGTAGATAGCAATAAAAATAATAACATGAAGTCGAGTCGAAGCAGTCGAAGAACGATGATCGATGACGATTATGAAAAGAAAAAATGAGAGAAAGAAGGGTAGAGAAGAAAGAAAGAAATAAGAAAAGCTGAATGAATGAGAGAAAGAGAGAGAGAGAGAGAGAGAGTCAGAGGAAGAAAATAAGAAAAAAGATAGAATGATAGAGAAAAAAGGGAAAGAATGAAAGAGAGAAAATCGGAAAAGAAAGACAAAAAGGAGAAACCGGATTGATTTTTTCATCGTAAAACAAAAGCTACTACCTCTTTTGAGGAGTTATTAATTTTTATTGACCATCTTCTCGTCGATGTTAGTTATTATTCATAATTATCATAATTATTTAATATAATTATATTTAATATAGTTACCCTTATAATTTATTGCCAAAATACCAACCGTGTCTTTTTCCGAAAAATTTTCCAGAACGGAATTATTGAATTGCTACGACGATGATGTGATAACATTACGACGATGATGAGTGCGGTCGTCATCGCACCTTCTAACTCACTACACCATCTTTTATTATTATTATCATAATTATCATCATTTTATCACCTATATTTTCAACGTTTGATTTAATTTTTTTTTTTCAATGAAATAAAGAAACGAAGCCAAGTACAAATGGAAAAATGTTTGTGTTTGAAACAAAAATAAATTAAAATCAAAGAATTCTGAAATAAAAATAAACAAAAATAACAACAACAACAACAACAACAACATTAATAATAATAACAATAATGGAGTAACGGTAAAGTTTCTGGGGATGTTACTGCAGTGATCGGATTCACTGGATTTGAAAGAAACTCCGGCCCATAATATGTGACATGAAATGTTGTGATGTGTGTTTGTTTAACGTTGGTGAATCTGAAAATTATCCAAGACAGAAATACAATAAATAATTAAATAATAAAATTATATAAATTTACATAATACTAATATTAACACTACTGCTAATAATAATAATGACGTGCAGTAGCCCAACGCTAATGTATTTAATCAAATACTCAAATTAAAAAAATATAACAACCATATATAATGAAATAATAATAATTACGGTTACAAATTACGGTTTTTAAACGCAAAGAAATAACACAAAGAAATATACAGAAGAAAAATGAACAACCTCTAGTCAATAATTAACAGAACGTTCACAACTGTCCTCTCCTCTTATAAGGCCAACAAACCAATCAATAAACTAACTAACTAAACAACCAACAAACCAACCAACCGACCAATCATTAACGAGCCAGCCAATCCCCAACCAATCAAAAAACAGCCAGCCAATCATGAACCAGTCATCAACAAACAGGTCAGCCAATCATCAACCAATCACAGAGCAACGTCATCATTGACCAATCATCATCTGCAGAACGTAGCATCAATCTGCTTGATCCAGGGTAGGACCAACATGATCTTCTTCCTGTACATGGGATTGATTTTTTCAGGGTCGTCAGAAGACATCCATATTATGTTTCTCTCCAGGTAGATCGTGTTCAGCTTCTTCAGGGGCACTAGATGATGGAGGTCGTCCCAATTTGAGATTTGGTTGTCATTGCACTGTTGGTGGTTAGTCAATTGGTTGGTTCTGATATCTAAAAAATCAACTATTCAATCAGTCAACCAAACAGTCAGCTAATCAAATAAACTAATCGATCAATCAATCAATTAACCAAACCCCCAAATGACAAACTAACCAACCAACCAATCAATCAATCAACCAAATTCAAACCAACCCAGAATTCTTCCAGCGTAGATATATGATTGACATTCTCAATCTTTTTGATTCTGTTGGCAGCTACATCCAGTATTGTTAATTTGGTCTTTAAAAACAAATTCGTCAGTTACACACAGAAAAATGTAAATTTACAAAAATTACATTTTTTACATTTCTATTATCTGATTACTATTCACTAATTCAACGACATTTAAACATTGAAAACCTATAACAATATAATAGACAATAAAAATGATCAGCCAAAAAAAATCCATCTTAAATCTACCTGACATCAAAAGTTAAACTTCCAATTTAAGTTCTTCCCAGTTCGACATCCAATCAAAAATATAACATTTAATCTTTACAAAAAATGTTGTTTATAACAATTGCAAAATAATAATTAAACTCTAGAAAAATCAGACCAGTTTTTCCAAGCCTTCAATCTTCTCAATGCCATTGTGACTGAGGTAGAGCTGGTCCAGGTTGATCAGATTCTCCAGGTTCTCCATCCTCACAATCCTATTACTCTATGGGAGTGAAATGAACTGAAATTAATTTAAAATAAAACTAATAAATTGGATTAAATTATATTAAACAAAAAATAATAAATTGAAATTGTGAACCCTTGACACAAAAATGGGACATATTCTAATAAACAATAACTGGATTACAATATGCACAAGCTATAACAATAAGATATAATTACGTTAGTTTGATCACTCGAAATGGTATCATCTTGAAAGCAATTAATTTTCTAGAATGAAAAGTCTGACTGAAATTCAACAAAATTTCATGGTAATGAATGGAAAGCCAACCTTTCCAAAGGTTTATTTTGTCAGAATATAAACCAGCAAAAATTAACTTTGTTTGCCATAAATAAAGTAAATATCTTATTTACAATTAAAGAACACACAAGCCAATACTGTTTTTTTAAAACTTCTAAGCCTAATAAAAATGCAAGCAGAAAATTTCATCAAATTTTTCTCAAACAAATTTGAGGACAAATTATTTAAATAATTAAATAAAATATAAAATAATAAACAATAACAGTTACAAAATGAATAAAATATGAAATAAATCAATACCTGCAAACTAAGTATTGTAAGATTTTTGAAGACATTCAAATTCTCTATCTTGTCAATTTTGTTCTTACCGAGGTACAAACTAGTCAAATTGACCAAACTTTGTAGGTTCTCTATTTTCTGTTCAGATGAACATGTGTAGGGAAAAAATTATTTTAAAATGATAAAAAACTGCATCAAACATCATTAATTACTGATACAAAAGAAGAGCTGAAAATTCTCTTAGCAGACCTTATAGACAGCAAATATAAAGATATATAAGAGTAGCTAGAGAAATGAAATAATGAAAATTTCCAAGTTAAAATTGAGGATGATGACAAAATGAGCAAAAATATAATACGAGATAAAAACAATGTAACAGTGTAACACAGGCTAAGGAGTATATTAAATTAATATAACACAAAACAGCAAGCAAAACAACATCAGAAAACTGAAACAGACTCTAATCCTGTTTGATCCCAGTTCCAGCATTGTTAGTTTTGTTAGTTTGGAAAGGTTCTCGATTTTGCTTATTTTATTCTGAACGAGAAATAGTTTGTTTAAATTTGTCAGGACATCGAGGTTCTCTATTCGAGAAATTCGGTTGAACGAAAGGTCGAGAATGCTGGTAGGGAAAAATAAAAATTTGGATGTGGAAGAGTTCAAAATGAAAGCAATTTGAAATAAAATATACATAAAATTTAAAATGGGCTAGTATAATTCGTTATATTTTATCTAGATATGAAACAAATAAACAAAATCATAATTTTTAGATCTAAAACATGTTTTCCTAAGAGAAAATCTAAAATATTTAATGAAACAGATTATTATTAAACCAACGTTAAATTGACAAGTTCTTCAAGGTTTTCAATTTTAGTGATGACGTTGTCATAAAGGTCCAACTCTTGCAAGCTGACATTGTGCAAATTCTCTATCTTCTCTATCAGATTCTGTCTCAGGCATAGCCTCTTTATAAAAAATATTCTTAATTACAATAATATGTTAATTTTTTGCAAAATGGATGAATGAATTTAACAACAATTAAATTGCAAAAATTATTAAGTATTGCAAAAAATGTGATGAAACTTTATATTTTATAAGCAGAAATACCTAAGATCTAAGAATTGCATAATATTAATCACAAGGTAGACTTTATGACTAAATAATGAACAATGTGATGAATTCAATCAAAGCCATTGTCTAAAGGTCAGTAAACAAAAAATAGGTTGTTGAGGTATAAAAATCAACATCACTATTGTTCTATTCTTTGAACTATTTAAAAATATAACTTTTAAATTTAAAGCAGGACCCAAACATTATGGCGATTAGATTATGAAGTTTATAAAAGTGTGGACATTACTTTTTCTTATAATTTGTTATGCTTTCTATTTTTATATTATCTTTCCTTTCCCTATAAGTGTTGCCTATATATTAAGAATTATCTAAAAATTCATATAAAATTTTCAAAGTAAAAAAAAAATTAGTTAAAAAAAAGAGTGATAAATAAAAATAAATAAATACAAACTTCTAATTGTGTTAAATTTTCTAAATTTTCAATCTTCCCAATTCTTTCATGATTCAAATCTAGCTCCTAAAGAGTAGTAACAAATAAGGAGGATTTCATTCAAACATTAATTAGTATTAAAATTAAAATGAAATGGATATTAAATAAATAAGTTAACAAGAATACTACATACAACTGCATCTTCATCAAGTACAATATTTTCAATTTTGTTGATTGTTAGGGCGGTTTCATGAGCTTTTTAAAATTAAATAAACAACATTATTATCGTATTACACACTTGAAAATAATAACCATAAATGTCAAAGCGTAATTAAGAAGGTTAGTTACTAACTCGGGTCGTCAAATTTATTTTCATTTGTCAGTATTTTCTCCGGCGATCTTGCCATTTTTATCTGCGGTGCATCTAATAACCTCGCTCTCTTTCGAATTATTTAAAACCATCTGATAAATTTTGATTTTCTGATATGAAACAGTTAAATAAATAAATATATTATCAAATAATGGTTATGAAATTATCAAAAGTATGAGTTTTTTCAAATTTAGGTGAATTAAATACGTATTATGTTTATATCGCAATTCAAATGAAGATCGGTGGTATCATATTTCTTTCCTGCGAGCATTCATTTTAAAAGCATCCTTATTTCTGCTTTTTCTTTATTGCAAAATCGTGTTATCTCCATGAAAATATATCATGGTTATCTCACTTTCTGAAAGTTGAGCCCTTTAAAAACATTTTTTTGAAATCTGGTTTGCGTAAAAAAACCAATGTAACATACAAACACATGGCACCTATTAGTACAATACATATTTCGGTAACTTAATTTGTTTCATGTTAATTTTATGGATATTTCAATTTTTATTTCAATTATTGTATAATATTTCAGAATAACAATTCAATAACGATAACAAATAATTTCAATTTAATAAAAATATCTCTTAAATTATCATTAATCTATAACAACAAAGGCGATATTTCAATAGTCGATAATGATGACGATGATGATGATGACGACAACGATGACGATGATGAAAAAATGAAGATGAAAATGTCTGAGAAAAGTCTGGCGAAGATGATGACGACGACGACAACGATGACGTCACACGATGATTTCTTAAGGGATGCAAGTTCTCAGATAGGAATCATTATGCTGAGACGTATAATATAAATATAACTCTATGCATGAACTCTCATAACATTTTAAACATTTTAGACTGAAACGCATGTAATAATATTTTTAAATATTTAATAAACTATGAAAATATTATGAAATAATTATAAATAATAGTAATAATAAAATGACCCACAAAAATAAATTCATTTTAAATGCTTTCTTACTGACTGTTCTATTTTGCTCGTTACAAGTAAAAAAATTTTTTTTATTTTTGCAAAACAGAAATAATAACTTTTTTATATATTATTTTAATATATTATCTATTTATGTATTTCTAATTATGCAATTAAATTAATTAATTTACATTAAACATACAGATTATAAGACTGTGTAGAGTTTTAATTTTGTTTTCCAAAATCTGAACGACCGATTTCGATTTTTATATGAATTTCATTTTTTTAAAACTAGTTTTTAAATCATAAATTAACAACGACGATGATGATGACGTCAATGCTAAAGATGATTATGACGATAATAATGATTAGAAACCTGATAACGATAGCTGACCAAAAATCGGAAAAACGTTTCTTATTAGTTTGACCTTGCACGTTTATGATGAGGCCGAAGATTGTTATTATTATTATTGCTATTGTTATTATTATTTTTATGGGAAAAAAATTGTCTAATGACAGTCATAAAAATAATTGAGATCTTTCTTATATGCACCTAGCATAGCACGATGTCACATATCAGATTACATTCATAATTGGATTGACTGTTTGCTTGCTTGCCTGTTTGCTGACGTATATGTGATGAATAATAGCAACAACAACAACAAAAACAACAATAATAAGCAACAACAGCAACAACGACAACGACAGCAATAATGATAATAGTAATAGTAATAATAATAATAATAACAAAAACAAATAACAATAATTCAGACAGCATTATGTGACACATGGAAGGAACAGGAAACATTGAAGAAGATAAAAGATGACTACCATTGGGTCATTGGACCAGCCTCGCCCTGCTCTAGAACGTGTGGAAGAGGTAAGGTCATTTTATTTTCCATTCAGGGTTGGGTAGGGTCTCTACCTTTGGGGCCCTCACGGGCCATAGGCCAACACAAAAAAAATTAATAAGCGTCATCAACTTTTATGCTTTATCGACAAAATATATTTCTTCCGATTTTACTGAAAATACGTGCATAACGACAATGTTTCATTTGTTAACGGGCCAATTTAATTTATCTAAACATATTTTATTTGGTTGTAAAAAATTGCTATTTTCATTTCCGCAATACACTAACGGTAAAAAATGATGCATCCAGTAGCGTCAGCATCTCTACAACAATCAGATCACAAGTTTTAATGATTGAAATTGATGAAAATTCTAATTATTATTAACAATAACATTCAGACAAGATCAAAAATTCTTAAAAAAAATTATTGCTTTCGTTTATTTAAACAAAAATTTAAAAAAATGTGGGAACGATAAAAATGAAACGCGAAAAATGATGTACGATGGAGGAGGCGCGCTGCATGCCTGTACACTTGAGAGATCAAACGACGTTCTGATAAACTTATTATCATCCCAAGAGTTGAAAGTTTCATGTTACTTAAAAAAGTTTATTTTGCCTGTAAAGGTTCAGGTTTTTTGTATAAAATCTTGCGTGTGTGTATGTGTGCGTGCGTGTATGCGTGTGCGTGCGTGTATGTGTATGCGTGCGTGTGTAGAGTAAAGTTTGTGTATGTTTTATGCACACTTACTTGATTTTCGCAAATAAAATAAACGTTATGATTCTCGAACTGAAGTTTTTTACCGACAAGCTATAGCCCTACTGCATAGTTTCACAATTTCAATTAACGAAAAAGTTTGTGTTAATCACAAGAAATTAACAATACCTTTTTACACTACAGGTACAAAACTGTCCTATTTTGAATGTTGGCACAAGTCGAAGAATATTTCGGTATCGTCGGTGTTGTGCTCCAATTATCCGAAACCCGAACCGGCTGTGTCGAGATGCTTCGAGAAACCATGCCATTATTCGTTGGTATTTGTGAATGTTGGAAGAAAAACTTTCATAAAATGAATGAGTAATGGATGAACGGATTGATTGACTGATGGTTAGATGGATGGATGGATTGATGGCGTGCTAAAATGATGGATAAATAGATAGATATATGGATAGATGAATGGATATAATAATCTACATTTGCAGTTGGTTCCTAGGTGAATGGGGTGAATGCTCTGTGATATGCGGAAATGGAACTAGGCACAGGTAGGTTAGGAATGAATAAAAGAATGAGCGAATAAATAAATAAATAAATAAACGAATAAAGGAATGATCGATCGTGTCCTGTCAAACTTGAAATTACATCACCTTAATTTTAAAAATTCCTATTTCTTGATTAACCCGATATCTAAATTACATTACATCACATTACATCAACCCAACACTTACATCACATTACACCACATCACATTAACCTAATTCTTAAATGAAATGACATCATCAACTGACATCACCAAACGATATCACCAAATGACATCACCAAGTTACATCAAAATAACTTCCTCCTCGCGTAGAACAATACGCTGCGTGAATAACATTCGCCAACGAGCGCGCACGTACACACCAACATTTGTATCAATGGATAATTGTGGGTCACTCAGCAGACCAGCTGACCAGGAACCTTGCAATGTCTTCAAATGTCCGTACTGGCAAGTTGGATCGTGGTCAAGTGTTAGTTGTGGTTTCGTTAGCTGTTGCTTTTGTTTCGGTGCTTGGTTATGAATTCGGCTGAGTTTATACGATGGGATGTTTTTATTTGGTTTTAAATTATGTTATTTATGTTGTAATTTGAAGAGTTCTTTGGTTATTTTATAAACTTTGCTGCTTTAATGTTGAGTGTGTTGTTTGTTTAATAGTTTTTTTGAAGTTATGTACTTACGGTATATTAGAAAAATAATTTTTAAGCCTACGAATATGCAAACAAAATTATGCGTTTGTAAAATTTTTGTGTGCAATGTTTTGAAGTGTGCAAATATATTCCTTATAATTTAAATTTTATGTGAAAAATGTCTCAATTTTTTTTGTCTTCGAGGAGAATGCGTTCCTTTGTGAAAAATAAGAAAACTGGAATGAATTAATAACAGCCTCTCATACATTTATTTTTAATTAAATTTAAATTTTTAGAATCGTCAAAATGTTATTAACTTTTTCCAAACTAAAAAAAAATAAATAAATTTCGAAAAGAGAGAATCAATTTAAATTTATGCGATGAGAACGAATTTTTAATTTCATCTGCACTATGGTGGTGGTGCCTGGGGGTGACGTGGTGGTGCCTAGTGGTGATCGTAGTAGTTGGGTGGGAAGGGTGGGTTCCTGTTTGGTGGTCGAATTTGAGGATGGATGTATATTTGAGAAAATTAAGATATCTGGCTGGTTGGTTGAATGGCTTGTTTGACGAGTTCGTGAGAAATTAAAATTAATAAGAAACACGATGGTTACTAAGAAATGTTGTGTGTGTGTGTGTGTGTGTGTGTGTTGAAACTTGTGTGTATATGTGTGTGTGTGCCTGAGTGTATGTGTGTGTGCGTACATGCATATCTTATATTATATGTCTGTATTTGTATGTGCGTGAAAACATGCAGATGGCTGTGTGAGTTTGAATTCAAATGAAATTAAATCGTAATAAATTAGCGAAGAGATTAGCATGGGAAAGAACAAAATTATGCTGAACTCGTGCTGACGCTTTTCATTGCAACGCGTAACTACTATGTATTTTGCCATATGATTATGATAATATTAAACAATATAAATATTCTCATAGAAAAACAAACTCTTATTTTGATTGAACGGAGTATTCTCCTTTGTTACGTTTAAAACTTTAACCATCAGTGCTCCGAATCATGTGGATATGGCTACAGAAGAAGAACAGTCGCCTGCGTTACGATAGCTGACGCCGACCATCTACCGTGCATTGAAGATGGCAAACCACCTGCTATGAAGTTGTGTCACAAGCACTGCGGCTCAGGTAAACTTTAATTTTTATTTATTATTTAAACGCAGACAGGCAAGAGCGAGTCGACCTGCAAATATGCACATCTACGCACTATTCAACGATTTGTACGTTTTTGAAAAATAAACATACGTATGAATGACAGTCAACTTGGAACTTCTACAATGTTTTAATTCTATTTTTTGCATCATTATCAACTTAAACAACGTTCTTCTCATTTTCAATTATCACTAACAACAATGACACACGCAGTTTTTGACAAACGAGAAGATTCCAGTAGTAGCAGCAGTAGCAGCAGTAGCAGCAGTAGCAGCAAGGATGTCGACGAAAACATCAACATCATCGACTACAACCTGCACAGCAAGTACAAGAAACTACACAACATCACCAAAAGGACTACATGGACTTCTGATTCTTCCGATGGTTTCACCCCAACAAGTTTGTATTACTCCGATAGCAAGAGTGAAGTTGGCAACGATGTCGGTCAGAATAAATCAACTGTCAAACATGAAATATATGATGAGAAAGATAAAAATACTAACATGAATGATGAAAACTCAAGCACCAGTTCGAAGACAACCTCCAAAACAACCACTACAACCGGTAAGAAACGCGATGAAAGTAAAAATACATCGATGGAGAAGTCGTTTGATGGTAGCATAGTAGACAATCATTCAACCAAACCAACAACTGAACTCCAAACAACGACAACAACAACAAACACACCAGAATCTAAAAACTGGTGGAACTTATGGGGTTCATCTGATGAAGATGGAAAAGATGAGGAAACTAACTTGGACACCACCTCCGCGATAACAACTGATTCAACTTTTGACGAGTTTTTCACATTCAACGATGGCAGTAGTAAAGACGAAAACGCGGAAGAAAAAAATGATAAAACAACGAAATCATCGCTTGCCTGTGGATTTTTTGACGATTGTGAAACGGATGACGTTGTGGATACAACTGCAGACAAACAAACAACAACAGACTCCAGTGATCGAGTTACTCTTAACTGTGACTTCTGGGGAAATTGCTTCACAGAGCCAACCAATCCTGTCACCGAACCTCCAACAGTCAAGGAAAAAATTGAAAGCGAAGACAAAAATTTCTACGTTTTTGGTTCGGATGAAATTTTCACCACACACGCTTTGAAGTGGAATATCGATAATAATGATAAAACAGACAACGAAACCATTCCGTTGAAATTTCCCAATGAGAATCTATGGAACAACCGAGACGTAGAAACTAATTCAGTCAAAAAAAGTACCTGGTCCAGTGGCGATGATGACAAACGTAACGATGAAGTTGGAAAGAATAGGAATGGTGAGGAGATTGTTGGCGGCGATGAGTCGGAAGATGATGCGTGGGGCTGGTTCAAACCGAAGAAAACAACTTCCAACAAATTGACAACGACTACTGATGACGGCATTTTTCCAACTCCACTCATTCCAACAGCTAATGTTTTTATACCACCATCATCAACATCAACAACAACTACTACAACGACATTATCAACAGAAAGATCAACGTCAACAACAACAACAACTTCAACTACAACATCATCACACACAACAACAACATCCTCGACAACAACTACAACTACAAAATCTTCAACAACAAGAGCGTCAACAACGACCACATCGTCATCACCAATATTGCTTTTAACATTGCTATCATCGTCACCATCTCCGGGTATCGATGAAAGCCGTGGAAAAACAAAAGATGACACCAAGCGTTTCTCAACCCAATCGATCAATCCTGTCCAGGACGATTCCATCATCAAATCCTACAAATTCATCCTGCTGACCGGATCCTACGACGTCACCCTGGTCATCTCTCAATTCGAAACTTACGTGTACCTACCTCTCAACTCCTCCATCAAGTTATCGTGCGACAACGATCCGAGTTTAACCGGCGATGAATACTTGTGGCTCAAGAACAACAGGTTCATCACCAAGAACTCAAGCATTGAACTGAGGAATGTCACTTTAGCATACTCCGGCATCTACTTATGCCTTAGAGGATCCAACGTCTACAAAGTTGCTCTCATGATCGATCACACATCGAAACTCCAGTCACGTACGGAACAGAAAACTGATTCGAACGTTAGTGATGGCGCTCACGCACCTGAAAAAACCAAAACCCACCTCATAAGACCCGACCAAAGTTATTTGAAGAAGCACAAAATACATTATGACGTCATGCACACGTCACGCAAATCCGGTCATCGTCATCACCAGCAGCACCACTATTCGATGCACAACGAAAAGATCGTGTGCAAGTTGGCAAGCAGCAAGTACCTCATCTACCTGGACACTTATTATTGCCAGCTGAAATACGCCAACATTTCCGAGTTCATCGACAACGCAGCCTTCCAATGGACCGGCCGTCCATGGAGTGAGGTATCAAGTCTATCTAGGGCTCTTTGAATTATAGTTTTTTGGGGATATTAAACTCACGAATGTTTACGTGGGCTGACAGCTGGGCTGGTGCTTTTGCAATACAACTCTTGCTGCTAGCGCAATAAGCAAAACACGCACAGTTGCATGAAAGCACACAAAAACAGATAAATACGTATCAAATTTACTTGCATATTTTGATAAAAACACATACAAATAAATGCATAAACAATAATCTCGCACGCACACTCACGCGCACACTTTACATCCAAACAGTGTTCCACAGAAAAATGTACAGCTCTTGGGATCAGTTCTAAACGACGAACTGTCGAATGTACTAATAGGCGGAATGAACGAGTGGATGATCAGATGTGCAAGCAACTTGGAACGTTTGTCGCCATTCCGAAAGCTGAAGAACTCTGCTTCCAAAAGTTTTGCTTTCCAAGATGGGTTCCTACTTCTGCTTACTCGCAGGTTTTTGATGTTTGTTAATTGGAAAGTTGACTAAATTGTATTGAATATTCTGCTTGATGAATTACGAAATGTATTTAATTAGCCACCTAACATATTTCGTATCTACTTTTTGTTCAATTATTTGAAAAATTATCGAACTTTCCAAAACTTAGCAGAAAAATTTATCAGTTCATTAGTTTGACCGATCGATCACTCCAGCAAATTAAAAACTCACTTAACACACCACAACAAAATTACTGAGACAAGACCATTTCTCGCACACGCACACACACGCAGTGCAAACGCAGATGCGACTACAACGAGGTAGTGCAGAAAAACGTTTCGTGCGTGTGGAAGAAGGAGGAGCCGGAAGTGTTGGATGAGTCCCTCTGTGCCGGGAAGCCAAAGTCCAACACCATACGATGCTCCATGCTGTGTGGTGTGGCTGAAAGAGGTGCTGATGCTAATGATGATGATGTTTGTGATGGTAATGATGCTGATGATGGTGATAGCAATGATGGTGACAATGAAACAACTACGATGATGATGATGAATGATATCAATGATGATGCCAGTGTTTTGATGATATTTGTAGTGATAATGGTGGTAATAGTGATGCTTTTTGTAGAGTTTTAGTTAATTATAATAACTATTAATCGTTCTATAGCTGCTCTGAAGAAAGCTGAGAAAGAGAAAAAGAAATGCGTGGATCGTGTTGGTACATGTGAGTTGGTGACGAAAGTCATGTGCAACCAGCAGTCGGTCAAGACGAAGTGTTGCAAGTCATGCTCTGTCCTCTTGCAATTTTAATGAATATTCAATTCGGAAAGTTTCTTCGATAAAAATTAATAAGAAATGAATATATTTTTATTTGATTTTATGTGAATTTAGAAATAAATACCAATCTTTGCATACATTTAGAGTGTATTTTAACGTACGCACTTATACATTTCAATTTGACTTGCATTGGATTATGCCATGTTTTAGGAACTTAGATTATTTCACCATTTTCCTCTTGTTATATCGCATGTTGTTCAGCTTAAAAGTGTAACACGCACACACATACACAGACGCACACACATTCACGCAAACAAACAAATATAACTCAATAAAACATACATATTTTGCGAAACCTTAACCATACGATTGTTGAACATTGAATTAGTTGTTTTTTAATAAAAAAAGTTTCCAAAACTTTATTTGGTCAACCGACAGTCGTTGTTATATTGTGGTTTTAACGGGTCTTTCCCCGTGAACTTATCTCCAGGTGATTATAATGATGACATATTTATTTCTCATTTTAATAGTTTTGAAAGCAGTTAATTGGTAGCTGAATTTGATAGTTATGGCAACGGATGATGACGACAATGATTGGATTATTTAAACAGTTTCAACAATGATCAAACAAAACACAAAATGACCACACAACAACAACAACCACCATCATAACAACAACTAATTTTTTTAACCACATAGTACAATTAAAGAGCAGCTTTTATTATGAAGATGTAAAAATTTTCGTTAGGGTACGGTTGGAAGTGATGGGGCATATTTCTGACTTTAACCAACAGAGTTAATTCTATAATTCCACATAATGAAAGAAATAAATGTGCGAAAAAATTTATTCATTTATTTAATAAATCTAAAAAAAAAATGGAATATCAATATTGATGAAGTTGTAAAGTTGACAAGAGTAAGACATGACATACAGTCCTTATTTTGTTGTTTCTTACTAGCTGGTTGTCCAGAGTTGCTGTTAGAAAACCCATAACCGATGTATAAAATGTTTTAAGAATAGTTACAGATATTGAAGGTAATTGCGAAATAAATTCTTTTAGGAAGTTTACGATGAAAACTCCGTAAAAACTGACTCATATTAATAAACTGTTTGGTTGATCAAACAATAAATCAATGAATTAATAATACTAATGATAATTTAAAAAATAATAAATGAATAAATAAACAATTGTATAGATCAATTTAGTTGGAATTGTAGTTAAAATTTTTATTAGTCAAATTAATTCCCGAATATCCGGTTTACGTAAAAGGCATTAAAAATTGTATTCTGATGAAAAAATATTGAGAAGAAATAAAAAAATTGAAGAAAAAATTGGTTGCATATATTTTACAAATTAACGAACGTTCCAAAATCATGTAAACATGCACACGCACACACACACGCACGCACACACACACAACACACACACAAACACACACTCACACACACGCACACACACACATCACATTCATAGACAACCAGTAACAACCCCTCTTATGTTGGTTGACTGTGTTATATATATTGGGTTGTTGTTAATGAAACACCTGTTAAACAAAAATGTCTCAAGTAAATAAAATGATAATAATTTAATTTAATTTAATTTAATATCATTTATATTAAAAAGGTATTTTCAGTTATGAATAAAAATCAAAATTAAAAATGAATGAGAAAGTTAGGACCTCTGAATGCAGCCAAGCATGCTCGTACTGGAGAAGACGCCTGGAATGTTCCACAATGGATCTACGCATGCAAAAGTAAATAAGTTAATGATAAAATTTTATTAATTAAGCTTTAAATAATAAATTAATTGGTCACACCTTAATAGATACACACTCGATGTGTACACTCACTCACGTACGCATAACTTAGGGCATATATATATACGAAAATAACAAATACGTTTATTAAAACGGCGCTCTTTATTTTGTTTTACACGCACACACAAACAAACACACGCACACACCTTTGACGCCCCCAAGGTAGATAGGGACACTGAGCGGGGCGGCATAGGCAAATGTGGAGTCGAACTGTTTGGATTCCTGGTAAATGGAATCGACGGATAGCGTTACTCCGGCAGAGTTGATCATCATGTTGATCGTATGATACTTGTTGTTGCATACGTCGTACGTTGTTTTGAAGGCTCGCGTCGTGAAGATGAAAATGGAGCTTGAGCTTATGATCGCCTGGAACTGGTGTGTTGGTGATGAAGATGATAAAATGCTGATGACGTTGTCTGTTGATATTACGGTGTTGTGTTTGTGATTCTTTACGATGGCGATGCACATTTTTTCATGCTTTGGCAAGCGTGTTCCACAAAGTTTCATTTTAGAAATTTTATTTGTTTGTTTTTATGATCATCCAATTTTTAAACGTTTTAATATTTATTGATTAAAATTTTAGAAGAGTATGAAATAACATTTTGAACTTCAACTAAATTTACGTGATTATTGCTCTGATAGCCACGCTCTGCCGAATGAAAAGTCAATAGATTACCAAAATTTAATTCTCTTTTTCCTCTCCTTAGGCACATATTGAAATTAACAATATGATTTCAATAATTTGTACAAAACAGACATAAAAACAGTAAAAAAAATGTACTAGTCATTCAAATCATACAACAAACCTCCCCGTTAATAAGTGAAAGTGAAACAAATTTATTTGGAGAATCCCAAGCCACTGCCAAAACGCCAGACGTCGCGATAGTCTTGAAAGTCAAGATTAAGGAAAACCCTGGAACGAGACTATAAACAGGGTTAGCATTGTAGGAGTCGCTGACTTGTACGTAGCTGTTTGCCGTAGAAAGGTACATCCCTAGTTGGGCCCCGGACAGACAGTTTGACACCCCGACTTTGATTAGTTCTTTGCTGGGTGGTGGTTTGGTAAATTTTTGTTGTTAGTCATTTTGTCGAAGTAACGTTGTACTGCCGACGTTTTAAACTGTTGTATGTCATTTAACCAAAAGTTCTTTTTTATTATGTTCATTGCTTGGTTATTCTTTGCATGTGATGATGTTCAATTACGTAAATTATGCTCAGTATTGAAACAAAAACATAATATAATTTTTATTACAATTGCAAACATGTTAACATTAAAGCAGCAAAAATAAAACAACATCAATCAGCGAAGCAACACCATCTTCATCAGCACTCACCTTTCTGTGAATGTTATCGTTTTGTAGTTGTACGACTGAACGACCAGGTTACCAATGCAACCTTTGAAGTTTGTTTTACCAATCTGGAAGAATTCCACAAAAATAATTTTTCACAATTTTAAGGGTAAATTGTAATTTGACGTAGAAAAATTTTGTAGACACGAATTTTTTCCTTCAAATTAACAACGAAAATAAATTTTACACGCAAAATTGTAAAGAACTTATAAGGTTATATTTCAATTGCTAACACCCAATCCGATCTAAACTAACGGGAATGGTAGTTGGGTACGAGGTGAGTGAGAGCGGAAGACCTCCCGCGTACAACGGACTGCTAATGAAAAGGTTGGAAACAGCTGAACTGCTACTGTTGATGTCGACGTTGTTGTTGTTGTAGTCGCCCGAGTCTTCCAACAATATTGCTAAAAAGTTGTTCACCCGGACTGTTGTTACCTGTTTAAAAAACTCATTCAGTTAGTCAACCCAAACAACTGACTGAAATAACCAGTGCTCAATAGCAACTATCAATTTACATTTAAAACATAATATAATCATTTTTATTTTATTATAAAATTAGTTTTTAAAAATTTAATCATAAAATTAATTTGGACAAAACTAATTTTTTCTTCCATTCAACAGACCGAATGCCATTCGCCGTCATAGTAGCTCTTCTTAGAAGCCACAGTTTTCAGCGAGTTTGCATTCATGAGGACGACGTTGACGAAACCTTTGCTGAGGTAGATGGCAAAATAATCAGTCAGTGGACTGGTTGGCTGGTTGGCGAGATATAGCAGGAGGCCATCTGGCTGGAGGGCTTTGAATGTCAGCTGGACCACAAGTCTGACGGTGATGGCAGAGTGAGTATTATAGAAGATTAGGATGGAAGTTAATAATATTAATTTAACATGTTTGTACCACAAGTGCTTCCACTTATTATTACTCACCGCCACAAAACTCCACTCTCCATCACTCACTCCCTACTCACCCCTGCACGAAAACATTTTCCTCACCGACCACCGAGTAGGCCACATAACTTTCTGAAACATCTCCAAAACTGTACCCGCTCGTCGTCGCTGAATTCGTTGCCGAGTTGTTCGTAACGGAAGTGGGAGTGAGGCACTTTTGAGTTGTTTCGGAGCTAGGACAGGGATTGCAGGGCGGTGAAACAGGTGTCAAGGGGTTTTGGATGCCTCCGAGGTAGACAGATTTGCATTGATCCAGTTTCAAGTAGGTCGGGTCGTCAAATTTGATTAGGACCGGCTGGTAAGATGGCGCGTTGCTGCGATGTTTCAATTGAAAATGAAATTAAAAACGTCAGCTTTGAGGTCTGTAATTGTGAAACTTAAACGACTGTAGGCGCAAAAATGATTTTGCAATTTTAACTTCAGTTTTCAGACTTTTTGAATAATTATACTAGTAATAAACATCTGTGTACATTAGTACGATAATAAACAAAACGTAACTTCCTAACTTTTAATACATTTGTTGGTAATCAATTATGTGAATTACTTTCCACAATGATGGTGAGCCGCACTCACTAAGAGAGACCAGATGGTGTTTTAATTGAAAACAGATTATTGTACACAACCACAAAGTGTATTGTATCGAATGTTGTATAGTTGCATAGTGAATGCTTCCACGTGCTTGGACCCTTTCAGTAACTAACTTCGGATTAATTGTGATTTCCTTGAGACCACCGACGAACGACTGTCTGATAGGGAGGTAGCTGTTGTCCATCCAGACCGACGGTGGTATGCCCCCGATGTAGATGAGGTTCATCTTTAGTTTCATGTTCGAGTTCATGTTCAGGGCACCCACGTACGCTTCTGAGTTGTCTACCTTCATTCGAGGACTGATCGATGTCAGGGTTGAAGTTGGTCATAATTATTAATACATTTTTTTTAAAATAATGTTCTTGAAATTTTTCTCTTTTATAATGAAATTGTTTCTAAGAACCTGTTAACGAATCTAAAATCTAGAGAGAGCTTGTGCATGACGTTATCAGCCAGCATCAAGCTCCTAGTCCTGAAGACTGGCTGTCTGCCCTGACCCTGATCAAAGAAGATGAAGATGTCGCCATTGAAGAGGGCAATGTATAGGAAAGTGTTCGAACTCTGGTTGAGATTTTTTAGCGAGGTATCGTAATAATGTTTTACTATTTTTATTCTGTAATTTATATTAATTCATACTTAATGTTAAAAACTTCAGACATTACTTCACAAAACGTGACATCAAAGAAATTTTATTACACAACATTCACCACATCTCAGAACAACCACACACCACACGACAACCAGCACACCACACGACAACCAGCACACTCTCCACTTACAGTGGCTGTCTGTTCCAGGGGTGCGAACAACAAAATTCCACTGAGTGATGACGTTATAAAGGAAATGTCCATGGTGCCAATGGGAACGAGACCCGGTGCAATGACGCAATACGAGGAAGGCGTTGAGAACCCCAATCCAGACTGTACCTTTTTTTTAATTAAAAATGAGAAATGAGGAAAGGATTTTTTAAGAAAAAATTTCAACAGATGTAAGTATGAATTAAAAATTGAAATAAAATTAAAACATCAATTAAGTGTTACCATATATTTTATATCATACGTTTAACACTGTTTTTTAGATTGAATATCAAAAGAATAATAAAATCATAATTGAGACAGTTTGTACCAACTTGATCAAGACATGTATTCATGTCGACGTCCGAACTGCTGAGTACATCTGCACTCCAGACGTGAGGTACAAGTGCACCGGACGAGGCCGTCGTATGCTGGAAGTTCATCAAACTGCCAGAAAAACTTTTGGAAACTGGTCCTCGACTGAATAAATTTTATTTCATTTAACTCGTAAAAGAAGATGATTGAAATCTCTATTACCAACGCCACAGTTATTTCGCCTATCGTAACTGTCGCCATCGGCAGCGGCGAGTTTTGGTTAGGGGAACGTGGCCCCCTTATCAACAGTCAACAAAAGTTTTGTTGTGATTTTATGAAAATTCAAGCAACATATATCCTCTCCGGTAAACTTTGGTTCCCACATCAATCACTATTATAATTTTTGTCAACAGTTTCATCATGACTACCCCCAGCATAAGTTTGATACCGGCACACAAACAAGAGCAGACTACTAACATGTAAGTTCCATTCTGCCCGCCAACCATGTAGATGGCGCCATTGAGAGTTAGGAGGTTGGCATTGAAGAGGGTGGCTGTCTTCGTTTCTGAGGGCTGTGCCGTGCTGGCGTTCACTCGCTCAACTAACAATGTCATGCTTGATGGAGAATATGTGGCTGTGAACTTTTAAGTTTCATTTTTAAAATTAAGTGGCTTAAAAATTTTTATGAACATTCTTTTCATATACCTACTAGACAATAAGTTTTACTAACCTTGTACCAATTGCCATTGTTATAAGTAGAATCGGTAAGAGCTGAATAAAGTGCCATCTGTGAAGAAACATGAAAAACGACTTTGCCATTTTGTAGGAAGACGCCTAGAAAATCTCCAGTGCTCATACTCGACACTAGGAACAAAACTCCATTCGGAGAAAATGTTCTGAACTGGATGGAAAGTGAAGCGCCACTGGATGCAGTGAAAGCACCGGGAGCTGCTGGGTTGTATGCGATGTAACCCGATCCGTACGCCGTGACACACGACGTGATAGTCGAAGCTTGTGGCTCTTGTGGCGGCTTCTTGCAGCAGGAAGCTGTTGAGTCTTTTCTGAAAGTTGACTGCCAGATTGGCATGGTAACTCCATTATAGAGAACTCGATAGATGCAGCCGTTGAAACCTATGCCGCTGTCGTACACTTTTTGGATCTGCGTTGTTGTGTTCACCAGTTATAAGCAACTAGCATCATTGACTGATTATTTGTATAGGTAGACATTTAACAGTTGCATACAAATATTTATATTTTTCAAACTCTATTTTATCATGTCTAAACACTATAAACGTTATCAAATTATAGTTTTCAACAGTTATTGATGGATAATTCAACTTTTTAATTTGAAATTATTCATAAAAAAAATGCAGACAATACTTTGCATTTGTTGCATCACAGTTAACTTCAATTAGTTCATCCGTGTTAGCTACAAACAGCATTTAATGATACAAAGGTAACAAACATTAGCAGCATTGAGAGGCAGTCCTCCGACGTAGATGGGCGAGTTGAGGACCATGCCAAGGTTGTTGCTGGATGTCGAAGTGTTCGAGACTGTCACCGATCCCCCTGTCGAAAGAAGGATCACCGTCAGTTTTATGTCCAACTCGTATCTGCATGTTGTTTTTTTCATATAATTTTGTTGTTGTTGTTGTTGCTATTGTTGGTTTTTTGTACGTTTTTATGCGATTGTACATGCCTTGTAAGATTCCTATAAGTCTTTGTTTGTGGTGCGTGCCTATGTATGTCGATGTCATTTTGTATGTCATTTAACTATTAAAATTACTATTTCAAATACTTATTCATGTGATTTCAATAATTGGAATCTGCATAACCAATGAAAGTGTCATTCAAATCCACAATTTTAATAATTCAAATGTTTTCGTCATTTTTTTATTTCACTTTTAGGTTATATTGTGGTTGCGACATTTCAAACGTGCAGGCAGCCTAACCTCGTGGCATAAACCCGGTACCAGGCTCCTGCAGTGAGCTGTGCATAGTTGCAAACGATCGTCCTGCTGCCCGCGCTGCTGTACTCGAAGCAAACGGATCCATTTAGAATCTGGACCAGCAACTTCTCGTTTGATAGAGTGTTCTCCACAAATAACAAGACACCACGTTTCTGCTTGGGGAACATGAAATCTAGACCCAGGCTGTTGTAGAGGTCATTCACGTTGATATCCGGGTTGTTGACCTTCGGTAGCGTAGGCGTGTTGATGAGGATTGAAGATGACATTTATTAAAATTAGCAGGACAAAAAATTTTATTGACGATGTAACTTTCGTGACATCTCATCAACAATATCATTGTCATCGTAGTTTAAAATTTTATCGTATTCAACAAAATAACCATCATCACCTGCTCGTAAGTGTTTGGTTGAAAAAACACAGGTTGCTCCAGATTGGCCAACTTATCCTGCAACTGCTTGAAGAGGTTGCTGACGTTGTTGAACCTGGCATCGAGGGCAGGTCTTGAGGCGTTCACAGAGTCCAATGAAGTTCTCGTCGAGTTGATGGTGAGCGTACGTACCTGGTCCAACTTGGCTTTGAATGCTGTTACTGTTGGAGGGTGAGAAGGAAGGTGACTGAAGGAATTTTAAAAGTTGGGATGGCGATAGGTGATGGTGAAAAAAATCAGATCCAGTACTTGCAACATTGTTGGTTGAAACGGTTTCAAATGCAAGAGAATTTTGAGTTTTATGGTCTCTGATAAAAGACAAACTAGTAATAAAATTTTAATCGTAAACTTCTAGTTAAAAAATTCTAAATAAAAATAATTTAAATCATCAAGTCGAATTAACGAATACATAAATCCATTATTTTAAATCGCGAAAACAAATAATCAAAATCGAAAACTAAGAAACGTCAAAACGTTCAACGAACAGTTAGCCTTTAAAGAACTCTCCTCTACGTAAGCGTTCGTAACATCGATCGAAATGCTGTTGATACTGTTGTTCAGAGCGTCGACATTTGACCTCAGGGCATTGTTGGCGGTGTCCAGTGCGCTGAGGCTGGCGTTGTCCTCCTGGACCCGGTTCATCCCCGTCTGGTAGTTGTTGTTCAGGGAGGGAGAAATACCTGATGATGATGTTGGCGATGATGATGATGATGGCGATGATGATGATGATGATGGTGGTGGTGATTAAAAATATCAATCTCGTTACAAAATGATGTTGTTATTGCAAGAATTCATTTTCAATTCTATAATAAATTCAATATTCGATTCCATTTTTAAACATCCCTCTTTACTTAGCCATTATTAGAACCGTTATTCATCGAATATCGATCACCCATCTCTACTAACTCAATATAAAAGTCATCAAGTCGGTATAGGAGCTGGAGAAATTATTTAGAGGTGTGTCAAGTCCATTCCACATGTTCACCGAGTTCTGGAAGGATGTTGCCGCATCGTCTAGTGCTTTATTGAGAGCTTTTCGAAGTTGTGCATGAATGTGTGTGTAGATAGTTTAAAAGCTGGTAACATGAAAATTATATAATAATTCAATGATTGATAAATTATTTAAAAAAGTAAGCCAATTAATGCGATTGAGTTCAAGCAGGACACTGATTACATATATATTATGAAATGATGTATTGCAAGCTAGACGTTGAAATAATGATTACATTTATACCATGGAATGATGCAACGATTAAGTTGTCTATGTTATCCTCTTAAGCATTATTGTCATCATAATCATTACCGCACTGTCATCATCTTCATTCTCGTCATCACCATCACTATGCTAGTCATTCACCTGCATCGCTATAACTGGATGTCAGGTTATCAATTTGACTCTTTTCTTGGTTGGCCATAGCGGTAGAGATGTTGACTCTGTTCTGCAGGTCTGTTATGGGAGCCGCGTTCAAATACCTGGTGGGAAATGATTAAGATTAAATTTCGTTGTTGTTGTTGTTGGTAGTGGTTAGTGGTGGTTGTTAATGACGCTTTTGAATATCAGGATTTTGTTGGTTGTTGTTGTTGTTATTGTTGTTGTTCGTTAAGAATGAGGTTGATGATGAATAATAATGATGCTAATGCGATAACGAATTTTAATAAAAAAAAATGCATTAGCAGTAAAAACGATAAAATGTTTCAGTTCGGTAACGTTAAACAGTTTAAATGCCCAACTATCAACAACAATTCCATGAAATAATGAGAGAAGAACTTCGACAAAGAAAGGAACCTGAGAACGTCTTGGAGCGTGTCATTCATGCTCTTGGTGCTGTCCAGTGCAGATTGGAGGCTGACGATGACGCTTTGAAATTTGTTGATGGCATCTACTTGCGGTTGGCCTTTGCTCTTCACTTGGTCGAAAGAACTGGAAGGTTGGTGTGCAAGTTTTGAATTAATACTTTTGAAAGCCATTTTATTTTTTGTCTGAAATTCATTCAAACGTATATTTGAGCAGGAGTTTGAGCTATTTTAACAACTTCCGTTCAATATTGTAAATTAACACTGCTTCTAAACAGAAGTTCAGTTTGAATAATTTTCGACGCAAGCCATTAAATAAAGCACAAGCATCAGGAGTAAATTTACTTTTGACAACATTTCAAATTTTTGCGTTTACTTCTCGGAGACGTTTTGTTGTGTGCGATAAAATAAATAAATGAATGAATTCAACCGACCCGCTGATCGTGTTGGCCTGTGTGGCGAGAGCATCTGCACGCTGCTCGGCGTTCAAGAGTTTCGATTGTGGGTTGTTGAGGCTGGAGTTGACCGTGGTCAAGATCAGGTTGACTGTCTGGTAGGCAAGGCTCCACGATTGGAAGCCTGGTTTGGCAAGAATCCATCAAAATTTAAAAACATTATACCCGACCATACATACGGAAAACAAATTCTATGACATTTCATTTCAAAACATTAAATCAAATAAAAAATCCAACCGGAATCGATTGAAATTTGAGGTTGGTTAGTCCACGTTCCGTGCATGAGGTTGAGGCACTCGGTGAAGGTTAGCATGCAGTTGGTGAGGTTGGTTCTCGTAATGCCTAACAAGGTTTCAGTCGATTGTACGATGTCGCTGTAAGATTTGTACAAGTCGTTTGATTGCGTCCTAAGACCCTGGTTGGGTGGGGGTGTGTTGTTTGGGTGGCGTTGGGATTGATTTGTAGATGGGATAGGAAATTGGATCAAGGCATGGATCGTGACATGGATCATGACAATGTAAATGGTGATAATTTGAAAAAAACTCACGTTTAATGAACCTAGCACTTAGATTAGCAAATAGTGAAGATGTTGATATAGTGATGTCAATTTGTTTCTTAGGTTGTTGAGTTTAAAGATTTATCGCTAAAAAATCCAAGATGTTAAATATATAATGCATTCTCATAAGAATTTTTGCCAGGTATATTGCTACCATTATGGACAGCTTCCCATGTCAGCATTTTCATCATAGTCATAATCAGCTCTACTATTTTTTTGTCGGCAATGTCAATGATAGTTTTATCACATTCATCACCGTTATCAGAACTGTATCATCATCATCATCACCATCACCATCATCATCATCATCATCATCATCATCATCATCACCATCATCCTAATCTACACCATCATCATCATAATCGACATCATTACCACCATCATCATCGTCATCGTCGTCATTATCATCTTCATCATCATCACTATCTCCATCATCATTATCCTTATCATCACCATCGTCGTCATCATCGTCATCATCACATCTATCATCATCATCATTACCATAATTATATCAAAAAATTACACCACATCACACAGCACATCACTTACGATCAAACTGATGATATCATTTTGAAATGAGACCAGCTGACTATCAACCATTCGGACGGTCTGGTTGAGCGATAGGATGTTGGTGTCGGTACTCAATGATATTTGCCGAGATCCGAGTATATTCGATTTTATTGAATTCGTTGTTGTCTCCTGATAACGATCGAAATGATAATAATGGTGATGATGTGAAGGTGATAATAATTATAATTAAAATAATGATAACAATAAGAATGAAGAGTATTTATTCAAACGTTATCATCTCATAAGTACCAACACAATTAAGTACTATCATCGTTAATAAGAGTAAAGTACCATTGTTAGAAGTACAGCCAGTATCTCGTTGGCCCGTTTCGTGAGATCATTAGATCTCAACAACAGACTCGATACTTGATTCGACTGGTTGACGAACATGTTCGGTAGCGTCGAAGCGAATATATACGATGTTGAGGTGTTGTATGGCGAGGTCGCTAAGATCTACATTGATTGGGGGTTGATTGGTTGGTTGATTGATTGGTTGGTTGGTTGGTTGATTGGTTGGTTGATTGGTTGGTTGGTTGATTGGTTGGTTGATTGATTGGTTGATTGGTTGGTTGATTGGTTGATTGGTTAATTGGTTGGTTGATTGGCTGGGGTTGATTGTTTAGTTGATTGGTTATTTGAATGAGTGACTGATTGATTGGTTGTTTTTGGGTAAAATTGATTGATTGATCAATTTATAAACATAAAAAATGAGTAAATAAAGAACCTGGATGAATACATGAATGAATGAATGAATGAATGAAAGAATGAATGAATGAATGAATGAATGAATGAATGAATGAATGAATGAATGAATGAATGAATAAATGAACGAACGAACGAACGAACGAACGAACGAATGAAAGAATGAATGAATGAACAAATGAATGAATAAATGGCTCGATGAACGGGTGAATAAACTAACAAACAAATAAATTAACAAACAAACAAACCAATAAGAAAAATTAATTAAATTAAAATTAAATTAAAATGACAAAAAATCAGTATGCTAACGTTGGCCGCGGTCATGTTGTACGTTTGAAATTTGTTGACGTGCGAGTCAAGATCGCTGTTGAGTTTGTTGCTGGCCACACCCATGACGTCACTTTCTGTTTTGAGGGCGGTCATTCTGGAGAGTTCGGCGAGGGTGTCGTTGTTCAGCTGGCCGGCCCTCAGGTTCAATGCGTTGGCCTGTTGATGTTGTTGGTGTTTGTGGTGGTGGTGGTTCTTAATACGACAGCAATTTGTATTGAATTCATATTTTTAACTCTTTAGTAAAATCGTCAATTTTATTATTTTATAGACTATTCATTGATAATTGATTTCATTACCGTGTTATTTAGTTCGATAATTTTGTTGGCTCTGGTGACAGCAGTTACATTCAGCTGAATGTGCAAACCATTCTTAAAGAAGTAGTAACTGTTGCTGGCGTCAATGCAGCTGTTCAACTGCAAGCAGTAGTTGCTTAGCGTCAGCTGACTGCTGATCAGCTGTTGATTCAGCTGCTGAAACTGGGCTAGTTCAGTTAAATGAGATGAGATGCCGGAAGTGGCAGTGTTTACCATTGCAATGACGTCATTTCCCAGGCTTGTGGAGCAGACGTCGCATTCTTTTGATTGTTGTGGTTAAGTTTTATTAATCGTTTAGTTGTTTGGAAGTTTGTGTTTGCTGTTTTGTGTTGGCATTCTGTATTGGTTGCTGTGTGATTTATTCATTAACCTTCGTTTGATTTAATAGCATATTTGGCGTTTGAGATCAGTAATTAGAGGCAAACAATAAACAAAAAGATACTTTGGCAGTCCAAAACTTCTGGTACTGTGGAGTACATGGGAGCGCACATGCTGCAGTTCCTGCCGACAACGTTGGGTCTGCAGTTGCACTGGCCGGTCAGTCTGTCACATGTGGCGAGGTCCTGGGTGGTGTTCACCGTACCTCTTGGGTCACATGCACATTCTGATGAGGTAGAGATGATTAAGAGAGGGTCATGGTTAAAATTATTACACAGAAAGATACAAACACATACAATACAAAGAAACTCGCACAAGCATTGCGCTTACAGAAAAACAAATACACAAAAAAAACACAAGCACATACAAACTAATACACACAAACATAACATACACATTAAACAAATGCACAGAAACACAAACTTTGGCAGGGCAATCCGTTGAGTATCCCAAATGCTCCAACGGAACAAACATCGCACTTGAATCCTTCAGTATCCGGATTACAAAGGCAGGAGCCATTGCTGATGCACTGGGAACTTGCACTGCCCAACGTGTTACACTCACATGGCAGGCATCCTTTGACGGTGAAAATGAGAAGATGGTGAAGAAATGATGATTAGGAGATGTTTCTGAAATAGTAACAATCAAATTATCCGACTGTTTTAATCACAGTACACACACACACACACACACACACACACACACACACACACGCACACTCACACACAAACACACTCACAAACACACACACTAACACACACACACACACTAACACTAACACACACACACACACTAACACTAACACACACACACACTAACACTAACACACACACATAAAGTAAATAAAATTATAAAACTTTTCTAAAATAACCATTTGATGTGAAGTTGAAATAGTTTGGCAAGCACTGATCACAAGCTCTCCATCCGACTCCGTGCTTGCAGCGGCACTGCCCCGTCACCCCATCACAAGTAAGGTTCGATGAAGAGCCGGTGTAACTACAATTGCAATCTGATGAGATTAATGAAGTTGATGATGAAGATGATGATGGTGAAGTTAATGATTGAGATGATGGTGGTGAAGTTGATGATGGTGATTATGGTGATGGTGGTGATGGTGAAAATGGTGATAAAGATGCTGTCGTTCCGTTGTTGATAGCAAAATGCATGTGATAACGATGATGAAGATGAAGAAGTTGGTGATGATAAAGTTGTTGATGATGATGATGATGATGATTATAACGTTCAAGGTAGTGGCAATAAAGATGATGAATAATTTGACAGCCCGTGATTTTATTACATTATAAAAATTGATAAGAACTCCAAATTTTTTTTAAATATGGGAAATAAATTATTTAAAAGTTAAATTTAAAAAAAATTTTTAAATTATACGGTTTACAATTGTCTAAACTTTTACAAAGTTTGAAAGAAATTTGAGAGAATAATAATAAATCCACAAGACATCTACGTAAACTCAAAATTTAAAAAAAATCACAAAAACAAAAACGCACCCACACAAGCTGACGTCACACTGTCCTTATATTTACCGTCGACGCATTTCTCGCACGAACTTCCGGTAGTGAAGCTGGTGCAGTTGAGGCAGTTGCCGAACTCGTCGCAAGTCGTGCTGAGACCGTTGCACGCGCATGGCTTGCAGACGTTCATTAAATTGGTCGCCAGGTTGCCGTAGTGGTCGGCTCGGCATCTGCGTTTGTGGTGGTGTGTGGTAAGTGTGGTTGCGTTTAGTGTGGCGTGGCTGTTTTGTTTCTATATAATCATGAATGGCTTTCCTTTCGTTCATCATTACAATGGTAATCTCAATCACCCTTTCAATATCATCCAGCCAACTGACTTGTTGCAAATGTCTCCTTCGTAGCCGAAGGAGCAGCTCGTGCAGATCACCACACTTCCGTTCCTCACCTCACAGTTGGTCGAGTTAACTCTTGGTCCTTCACACGGACACTTTAGACAAGGCCCTGAACTTGAGGGGGGGTTGCGGTAGAAGCCAGGTTGGCAAAGCTCACAATTCGATCCTGACAGCAAATAAATTTAACAAGTTCACTATTTTTGTTTATTTATTTGCGGTAAAATTTATGTCACTACAACTACTTTTACTACTACTTCTACTACTGCTACAACTACAACTATAGTTGCTACCGTTGTAATTGCTACTACTATTACAAACAAACCAACGAACATACAAACAAACAAACGAATGAACAAACAAACAAACAAACCAGCTAACCAGCAGTATTTTGTTGGCAGTTAGAACAGACACCAGTAACTTCATCACACGTGTTGGACATGGCGCTACACTGACATGGAATGCACTTGCCCAGATAGTCAGATGTGGTCAGTGCGTCTCGAAAGTAGCCGAGCGAACATTTCTTTGTGGTTGTGGTGGGTGTGGTGGCGATTCATATTTTTATTTGCTTATTTGGGGTTAGATTATTGCTACTACTAATACTCCTGCTAATACAGCTACTACCACTAGCAATTACTACTACTACTACAGCTACTAAAACTGCTACTGTTATAAATACTACTAATATTTATTATAAATATTGATTGCAATGCTAAAAGTTTGTTGACAGCGGCTTTAATGAGTTGAGATTGAATTTTCTATGTAATGTATTTCATTATTATTATTAAAAATAAAACTAGTAAATCATTGAATTTAATTAATTAAATAAATTATTTTAAAATATTTAACGCAAAATAATCCCATAAATGCAAATGCAACAGTTTCTGCGTCTGTCAGATTTTGATTTTGTTTTTAAACAATATAAAAATACCGACAAAATATCGATATACCGAAACCGACCTCACAGGAACTTCCCTCGTAGCCCGGAGGGCATGAACACTTCTCAACAAGATTCGGTTGCATCTGGTACGTTAGACTACCGACGCTACGAATTTCATGGTGGGTGGGAGATTTTGAATTCAAGATTAGCTTAGACTAAATAGAATAAATGATTAGCTTAGACTAACCTGCTCTGATGTGCCACACTAGCAAAAACAGCAGGCAACAGAACTGCTTTAACATCATTAAGCAGTAGCAACACACTTGCCCTGGTCACACCAACAGTCGGACTGACCAAGTTTTCAACGGTCAAGTTCGTGGTCATTTGATATGGCACGTTTGGCAGCGGAATGGTGGGGTTAGAGTTTAACGTCTTGAAAGTCATCTGCGAGCCTGGAAATAAAATTTATCTCAATTTTTCTCATTATCGTCGTCATCATCACTATTATTACCACCTTTGTTGCTGATGACGATGACTTGAAGGGGTTGTACAGGAGGTGTGGTCAAAGTGGTTGCACTGTACATCGCAATGCATGAGATGCTGGTGCACGTTGAAGACGCGTGTTTTGAATTTCAATTAATTTCAATTGATTATAATTAATTAAATTTTATTTATAAGTAAAATTAATATTGAGAATATGAACAACGTAACGTGCACATACACAGCACCATAGAAACTCAGAAGGTTTCCATGCAAGTTAGGGTCGGACCAGTAGATGTTAGGCGACTGTTGAGGAACCGCCATGTTGGCCATGTCTCCAACGACGCTGATGATCGCCGGACTGGGATCGCCGCTGCTGCTGACGGCGATTATCGTGGATAGATCCGGAGTGAGATCGATGGTGGTTGGGATGTAGTAGGAAGCGGAACAGATTGTCGTGATTCCCATGCAGATGCAAGTCAAGCAGCCATCAGCCAGGCTCGGAAACATCGAGAAGCTGTTTATCTTGCATTCCGTGCACTGTCGGCCTTGTACGTTGGACTGTAAGTTGTTTGTTACCGCGAGGGAAATTGCAAATGTGTCTGTCTACTATTTCTTCAAATGCAAGCACATTCACTTGAAAACACTACAATCAAAACTACCACTTACACTTACACGCACGCACACACACACTACTAATTTCCCACTTACCTTGCAAGTACAAGCTCCAGTTCCCTTATCACATGTAGGACTGACAGCACCACCAGGATCACAATTGCATGGCGAACATCCGGCAGAAGTCAACTGCCAGAATCCGTCCTGACACTGATCGCACTTGAGACCCGTCACTCCGTACTTGCAGCTGCAACTCCCACTGCTGACGTTACAGGATAGGGATGTTGATCCGATCGTGTTGCAGCTGCATGGCTGCATGGTTGTTTTGATGACAAATGATTTTAATTTTAGTGCCGATTAACCTTCAAAAGCCTTTTGACATGAAATGGATGGAAAATTTAAAAAATCAGGCTTAATGTGCAAATTCAGTTTCATTTTGTAATTGTTACATATTTTTACAATTACAAAATATTGTAAAAAGGGGTGGCGACTTTTGGTCAAAACAGTTACACAGCGACTGATGTATTGTAATTACGTTTTTTTTATTATTATTACGATGACGTCAATAAAAATTTAAAATGGTGATGATGACCGCAAAAATCTCAGCCAACAATGAATAAATTAGTTGGAAACCTGGCATCCTTTCAATTCATTCCAGCTGTAATAATTGAGCATGCACGTCTGGCAGCGGTCCCCCTGTGAACCTGGAGGGCACAGGCATGACCCTGACCTTGGGTCGCACATGTTGTACGTCGTGGCTGTGCAGTTGCAAGCTGGAACAGGAGAGAAGTTATTTTTTAGTTCAATTATAAATAAGCAAAAATCTCTCAAATTAATTTCTGACCTAAACATCCAGCCATTCCTAGATTGGAAAAGTTGACATCACACTGATCACACCGCCTGCCAGTCACTCCGGGCTTGCAGGGGCACTTGCCACCGGCAGGCTCGCAGTACGTGAGGTTCGTGCTGCCAGTGAAATCGCAATTGCACGGCAGGGCCCCGTTCAACTTGAAGGTCGAGAGGGTGAAGAGAGGTTTCAGGCAGTTCGCGTTCGATGTGCTGGCGAGGGGTAGGTTTGTGGGTCGTAAAATTGGAGGATGGTGCTTGTTTTTTGTGACAATTTGTTTAAGAAAGTGTATGTTGAAAACAAAACTAAGTAAAAAAACAAATAATTACCCAGGATGTTTATGATTTTATTTTTAAATAATTTATTATTCGCATTATTAAGGACAACTTCAATAATTATGACAACTATTAAAACTAAAAAAATATTTATTCTGCAAAAATTGCAATCCAATCAGCTAAATTCCCCTTATATACAAAAAGTGCCCCAAATGACCCTAACCCCAGATCAGCATTAGCAGGAGGCATGCATGTAGATTGGAAGGAGGCGTCGGCAGGTTGGCCCAATAAGAAGGTGGCGTTGAAGTATTCAGCTGGTATGGCAACGATTCTGTCCTGTTTGGTTTTAGTAATTTTTAACTTTTCTTATTAACAATTTTGAATTTCCTTAATTAATAATTTTAATATACGTATAATCAATTCTTTTTTTGAAATTAGAGTAGGAAGTCGAAATTACATAAAAATGTATTAATGGAAGTAGCGGTTTAGCGGGGAATTTTTGAAAAGATTTCTCTTTGCTAAACTTATGAATGTAGAGCTAAATGCAAACTAAATTTCTAGTTAGTTTTTGAATTTTTAGATCTGTAGAATAAAATTTTGTAGCGAAATTTTTTAGACATTGTAAACTTCGTTAAAAATACCTGCCAATACACATAATACATACATATGTACTGTAAATACACACAAATATAAACATTTATAAATACAAATAAAAAAATACTTGACCATTCATACCAAATTAATAGCGGTACCCGGCACAATAGTCGGTATCGTGATGGTAATCTTAGACACGGTTCCCTTGGTTAGTGTAACATCGCCGATTGGTACGTACTGCCATGACGATGTCAGCGGTATGGCCATGTTCAGTGTGGTGCTTATCACGTTGTCTGGTGGTTTGAAAGTGGTTTGGAAGGGTATTGTTCAGTGAATTTAAAGTTTCAATAATTTAAATGAATGCTGATTTTACTTTAACTTCAGTTTTAGCATCGGTGAGATTGATACGTCAGGAGTTTCATCTGGAAGTCACGTCACAATCATTTTGCAGTCATAGTCATTATCATCGTCACAGTCAACGTCATCATCATTAACCTCACCACCATCCTCATCATCGTCGTCGTCGTCGCCATCATCACCATCATTACAAAGATCATCACCATCATTACAAAGATCATCACCATCATTACAAAGATCATCACCATCATTACAAACTTCATCACCATCATTACAAAGATCATCACCATCATTACAAAGATCATCACCATCATACAAAGATCATCACCATCATTACAAAGATCATCACCATCATTACAAAGATCATCACCATCATTAC
>NW_008703570.1:12142950-12205069 GCF_000326865.2 Helobdella robusta
AAAAACATTATCACCATTACTCACTCTGTCCAACTCCCAGCACTCCATTAACAGGAGCAGAGGCCATGCACCTGAGCATCAGTTTGAACGTGTTGAGGTCACTGGAGACCAGGGATGTCAGGTCAATATTCGCCGATACCGGGATCTATTCGGTTGAATATTCGATCGAATATTATTGTCGATTAATTTAAATCTGCTTGATTTTACAGCTAGATTGTAACAAAAAAACAAAAACAAACAAAATTTTATTTAATAAAACAGTAATTTAAATATAACATAACAAATTAATTTATAAAATATAACGATGCAAAAAAGAAAAGATAAGGCTTCTCTCTCTCCCCCTCTCTTTCTGTCTCTCAATCTCTCTCTTCCTCTCCCCTTCGTATTTCCTCTCTAGAACTCTCTTTTCTTCTCTTTTCCTCTCTTTTTCTCATAATCATCTCAAACTCTTTGTTGTAGAACCATACCTGAGATATAGGAACAACATAGCCAAAACCACTGTATCCGGAAGTCGTTTTGTCCCAAGGTGCATCCAGACTCTCCAGCTCTGCCGACAAAAATTGAAGGTTTGGATAGTAGAAGCCGGCAGCTGGTCTGATGAGAAATTAATAAAATAAGGTAATTAATGAATTAATATTTTGAAAGTTTATGAAAATTTGTTTGAAAAATAACTAAAATAATTGAGTTGTTAACAAATGTGAATGAGATAGATATGGCTGAGAGTAAATTGTACGAAATTACGTTTAATATTAGTACAGCTCACCATAGACATGATACAAAATAGCCAACCCATCACAGAGCCTCCCAGTAACGCCAATTTCACACGTGCACTGACCACTCGTCTTGTCACATGTGGTCGACGTCGAACCGCCGATGTCGCAACCACACGCCGTGCAGCCTGTGTGTGAGATTGTGTGCGTGTGATAGTGTGTTTGTATGTGTAGGTGTGAGTGCGTGTACATAAGCTGTAAATTATAAGTACAATATACTCAACCAGTTGAACAAATAATTAGCAATTAATTAAAATATAAATTATCAAATAAAATAAACAACATCGCGTTTTATTTCGTAGAATAAATGACCAAATCACTCGCTAACAATCAGCCAACATTTCTAACAAAAAATTAATCAATAAACTGACAAATAAATCAATCAAATTTCTCAATCAGTCAACCAACTCAAGCCACGATCAACTGCCTCAACTGCCAACCAACCAACCAATCAACCAACCAACCAACCATCTGGATTGGAGGCATCAAGGTTGTAGAAACCATCCTTGCAGGTATCACAACGAGCCCCCATCACATTGGTCTTGCAAGCACACTGACCAGCGCTGTCACAAAGTATTGATGCGCCTATTGTACCGTTAACTAAACAAGCACAATCTGGAAACATATTTTTTAATAAAAATTTAATTAATTAACTAATTAATCCAAATAATAATCCAATTTGGAGTTTATTAATTGGTTTAATTATTTTTTAATAATATTATTTGAGTTTATTTCCGCGTCGTTTAGTAATTGTTTTTGGTGTTTGTCGGTGTTTGAAAATTCAAAATGAAACTGGTTGTTGTCTCATCGCTATCACCATCGTCAGAGTAATCATCATCATCATCGTTATCATCATCATTGTCATCATCATCACTATCATTACCACCTCCACCATCATCATCATCAACATCATTATCACCATCATCACCACCTGTACACCCGGAAGCACTGAGTCCATAGGCCCCATCTTGACACCTGTCACACTTCGGTCCAATGATGTAGGGCATGCAGTAGCAATCCCCAGGTTGAGGGTTTGGGTTCTGGGGTACGTTATTATCATCATTATTATTTGTCATAATTGTCATCAAAATTATTATCATTATTTATTAGTATAATTATATTTTATTTTCTTCATCATCCAGTTTTCCAAGGCGCGTATATGACAAAACAAATGAACGACTAAAACGAAACGACTTATCTCAACCCTTTGTTGTAGTTCTTTTAAAACAATTTATTTATCAATCAAGATTTAAATTTAATTACAACTATTTGGATTTAAAACATCGATCTGTGAGAGGGTGTAATTATTAAGGTGCCTGGCGATGCTTATGTGATGGCTGGTTTCAACTGCAAAAAGATCCCAGCCTATCACATTCATTACATCTGATACATTATTGTTGTTGTTTGTTGTTGTTGTTGTTTGTTGTTGTTGTTGTCAACCCCTCTAAGAAATACTATAAAAAAAATTGTTGTAGGGTAAAAAATGGAGGCACCCACCCCAGCGGGTATGACGTCAGATGCGGTTTTGTAGCAGCCACCACCGGGTTTCACGTAGTCCCCAGCACAGCTGCAAGGAATGCACCTACCGTCAGTGAGGCTCTTGTAGAAGTTGTCTACGCACGAATCACATTTTGGCCCTTGTGTAGATCAGAGTTAGTTGTGTTTCTTTTTTTGTTGTAGTGGTTTCATATTATTTATTATTTTTATTAATTATATATTTTTATTATTCTTCTTTTTATTTGATAAAAAATTCGAGTGGAATAAAAAATAATTCATTGATTTAAATTTATTTATTTTATAGAATAATAAAAATATATTACAAAATTATTATTAATATCATCAGCCATATTAACATTCGAAACACATTAGAAAAGTAAGAGCCAAAACGTATTACAGCAGTAGGAAGCGTGTCTAACCGGCCGAGAAGTTCTGGCAGTTGTCGCAGACGCCAGTGTTAAGAACAGCGTCGAAATGGCAGCTAGTCGCGAGGTTGTTGCAGTTGCACACTGGGGAATTAATTTAATTTCTTTTGTCAAAAATATGAATAACTGATTCAAATAATTACATGTAATTAACTGAACCAAATAATCACATGTGAATAATTGAATTTACGACTAATTTACGACTACGACTAATTTACGACACAATGAATGAATGAAACAGTGAATAAATTTCATATACTTAACTATAGACATATTTGCAATCATGAAAAGTCTTAACTTTAATTTTCGGGAAACAGCTAGACAGCCGATTATATTTTTTAGTAACATCTTTTCTTCCCAAAATAATAGAATCCAGATTAATATTATAACTGTTAGTACGAAAAAATTACCAACCAAAACTAAATTTATAAGCAAGAAAATTCAATGATCTTCCAATGATTCAATTAATAATGAGAGTAAAACAAAAAGTAAAAACTGGGCACAGTCGGTCAACAGCAGAAAAGGCATGTAAAAAAAAGTTCAAACTTTCGCATGGCGTTCCATAAGCGTAGAGTTTATTATTGTAGAGTGGCTGACAAACTTCGCAGAACTTTCCCGCGGTGAAACCGCCACAGACGCACGTCTGCTCGTTCGTTGTGTTGTCCAGCAAGCAATCGGTCAGCTGACCGTTGCATGGACATTTTGCGAAAACATCCAGTGACCTTACTGTGTAGTGTTGCTGTAAGGTGGTTTTGTATCAGTGATGTGTTGAGGTGAGGTTTGCATTTCTATGTTTTATTTTTGTGTTTAAATAGTTATTAATTTTTTAATTTATTTTCAAGATGTTTATAAATATATTTTTAATTCGGGTTTCTATTTCATCCGAATAAATTGTATGAAGTTTTTAAGTTTACTTGTGTTTTTTTTCAAAATTCGAGAAATATTTTAGAATATGTGGTACTTTTGAATTTTTATTAAATTTCATTTTTTTCAAATGAAATTTAAATAAATTCCATTCAGATCAAAAATTGTACAAAATGTTTCTTGAAATATATTAGCTAACGAAGTCATTTGAGCCAGCGGTTACACCCAGCGTCAGATCTATCTGATAGAATTCAACCTTTATCTTCCTAACGTTCACCCACGGCTATAATAATTTATCATTGATAGATGATGATATATTTTTAGATCAATTTTAAATGTAAATTCATAAATAAATAAATATATAAAAAAAATAATAAATTTGTAATTAGTTTGGCTAAATTGTTATAACCAACACCAACAAAATAATTAATAACCAATATGTATATATATACATATTGGTTAATGTATAATAACCTTAGCTTGTGGGACTAGGTTCGTGAACGTGTATTCGACCTGTTCATTTTATCAAATAACAGATAGCATTAATCTGACAGTAACAACAACAACAACGACAACTACGACAACAACGACAACAACATCAATAACACTAACAACAACATCAAAATCCCTAACAACAAACAGCAAAAGTAACCTTTTGGCTGATGGACGGCGGAGCTGTGTAGAGCATACATGGAGTTGACTGTATGCCATTGGCCTGCAGTAAGACTGGAACGTTGAAGTACGTCTTGCAATCCAATGAAGATGACACCACGTAAAACCACTGAGATTTGTTTCGTTGTTAAATCATTTATTATTATTATTGTATTTGTGCCGGATTTTGAGACGGACAAGCCCCAAAGAGCCTTCGGAAGAGAAAAGGTTCAACAATTACGGTTTTTCTTGATATTTTGTTTTTCTTGATATATAACGAAAAACTTACTGAATAATTTTTTAAATTTAACAAGAAAACAGTTGCTTTGAAAAAATTGTAGTGGCTTTTGCAGTTCGTTTCTCCAGGGCCTCCCACGCTCTATCTCCAGCATTGATTTTATTACATTGAAATATAGAAATATTTACAATTGTAAACAAATAGTTTTTGATATTCCCGATAAAATAGCTCAGACAACATTGTGTTGCGAGTTATTATACTATGAATTGTTTATTTATTACTCTTCGACTTGATTTGAAACGCGTCAGTGCGATTGCTAATGAACTTACGCAAGCAGTTTGTAGTGTGTTAACTGAACATCGTGCTGATTATAAAGTAAATTTTGTAAGTAGCGCTGTGTTGGATGGCAAAAATTATAAGTTAAAGTAGTCAAAATTGCACCTGGCTAAAAATATGTAGTGATCGAACTGTGAATAAACGAACGATTAAAACCGGATGTTATTGGAATGGAAGCGAATGGAGAAATGAAGGAATAAATTATTAAATAACAAAACAAACAAATGAATAACATTCTGGTAGATGGTGTTGGCGTCGGTAGTTTTGTAAAAAGCCATCCGGCCAGGCCTCTGTGAATCTCCAAACAGCAGTGACATGCTCTGCACTTCGAACATCTTGGGTACGAGGTTTCGCAAATTTTAGTTGGAATTTAAATTATTTTTTATGAGTAATTAAATGAATTTAATTTAAAATTATTTAAAACGCATCTTTAGTTGATAAACATTATGAAAAACAAAAATAAGTTTTAATTAAGCAATTTTGTTTTAATTATCTTATTCGCACTGTTGAAAACCTGCAACCGTGAAATAACGTATTAAACAAAAAAAACTATTTCAGAAACCTGCTAAAACATAATTCGACTTACTAGTGGAAAATAAAGAAACAAACAATCTCAATTAGTTCATCTAAATCACGACTCGAGTAAAACCAAACGAGCGAACCTGTTTCAAATCAAGTTCAATGAAGGCATCTGGTTTTCCATTGACACCGTAGCCCTGGCCGATGAAGTTGATTCTGGAGGTGCTCTGCCACCAAGTACCATCGTTGCCATCCACCATGTTGGAGGAGGGGTAGGAACTCACATTGTAACACGTCTCAACGTTCTGAGAAGTTTGAACGCCGGTGTACTTGTGGCTGATGAATCTTTCTGGGCCGGCAAAACCGCATGTTAATTGGGCAGTTGTTGGCTTGCCGCGGGCCACGTTGACCACTGGGTCAAGGGCGTTTGAGTGAAAGATCGTCACGAGTAAGATGATGCAGGAGAGGATGATGTTAATGTTAAGGATGGTTTTGTGATGATGACGGTGATGAAGTGACGACGACGACGATGATGATGACGTGGAGAAGGAGAAGAAAGATGATGAGGAAGATGAAGATGACGATTGTTGGATGTACATTGTTAGTACGCTGACAGTTCAGAGGATAATAATAATAGATAATGCAATAATATACGTAAATTTATCGCAGTGAGAAGTCTTCACTAAGAAGACTCAATCCAACTGTGAAGCAACTACTGCCCATGAGCAAATTTATTTATTATTATCATTAACAGTCTTTAAACTGACAAAATCATTCGCATACAATTAAATTAAGATTTATTTCACGAGACCACATCACACTGTTTGATAAAAATTATCCAATGTCACAAATACACGTTGAAGGGGATAATTTTATAATAATGCTGTTATATGCTAATTGTGAATGCATCTATGAAAGGATCAATTTATAGTGATAAAAATATTAGAAAATGATTCATTTGATGTTACATATATCTGTGTGTATATATGTGCGCTTGTTTGTGTATATGTGCGCGTGTGTGTATGGTGTTTATATGTGCGTACACATGCACACATGAGTGTACGCATAACATATAAGTGTACTGTACATGTTATACGAAGGAGTTATTGTAACAGCTGTTAAAATCAATAGGAAGTATTATTGGATTATAAACTCATCATAACATATACTACAACACACACACACATACACACACACACACATCTTCATATGTAATTTATAGTTATGTTTCTTTATTCATACCAATATTTCAACACTACTGTGAATATGTTATTTGTGCTAACTTATATTGTATAAGGTGAATGGATCATTGGTATAGATAATGTTGTAGATATATATATATATATATATATATATATATATATATATATATATATATATATATCTTACATGAGTGGGATTATGATTACTCGAAAAATAAGATCTTCAATCATGGATCACAACCATGATTCCGAACATCTTAACCACGAATCCAATATTCATGGTAACTCTGACTCTTTCCTTAGTGATATTGATCCAGATTATAACTTGCTAAATAATGTTAATGGGGACTGTCCTCTTCTGTCGCCAGAGGAGGTTGATCCATTTATTGACGCAGGTGTATTTTCGATTATTCATATAAATAGTGGGAGTTTAATTAATAAAATGACTGAAATAGGCACTTTAATTGAATGTTGTAATAATAAATTTCATTTAGTAGCTATAACTGAAACAAGGTTGCATAATGACAATGCTAATTTAATTAACTTGCCTGGCTTTGACTTTGCTTTCAAGAATCGTGTAGATGGTATTGGTGGTGGTATTGGTTTGTTCGTTATTAATTGCCTTAAATATGTTATCCGCGAGGACTTATTATATTTATCGCCAACTTTTGAATTACTAGCAGTTGAAGTATTTATTAATGGTGATTTAAATTGCTTGATATATGTTATGTATCGTCCTCCTAACTCTGATCCTATGTTATTTATAAATGATTTATGTACTTTATTATCAAAAATTAAATCTGATTCATTTAAATTTATATATTTTATTGGTGACTTTAACATTGACTTATTAAAATGTGACTATAGAAATACTTCTACTAAATTTGTTAATTTATTTCACGCCTTTAATTTTATTCCCTTAATTTCTGTTCCTACTCGTGTCACTATTGCTAATTCATCATTAATCGACAATATTTTTACGAATAATTTGAGTTCTCATAAATCAGGTGTAATTTACTCTTCTTTGTCTAATCATTTTGCTGTATTTACATCTTTTGTCCTGTCGTTTGAAAATAATCCCTCTAATTCTTATACAAAATCTCTTAATTATAAGTGTTCCAACATTGCAAAATTAAACCATTACCTAAAGACTTTTGATTGGAATGTTGTTTTAAGTTGTTCAGACACTGATACAGCTTTTGAATTGTTTTCTAATATTTTTAAACAAGCTGTTATTAAATTTTGTTTAGCTACTCATAAACGAACTCGCAAGAAAAAACCCTGGATTACCAAGGGTTTGGTTATTTCCTTTGTTGTTAAAAATAAACTTTATAAGAAGTTCTTACAGTCAAAATCTTTGTCTGACCAATTGTTATATAAAAATTACAAAAATATTTTTGTAAAATTATGTAGAGTTTCAGAAGATATGTATTTTAGGGATCAATTTAATAGAAATAGGCATAATGCTAAAGGTACCAGGAATTTATTGAAGCCATGTATGGGTATGAAAAAAATTTAATCTTATAATATTACTGTAGATAACGAGTTAATAAAAGATGACTTGAGCTTATGTAACCATTTTAACAACTATTTTTCTAATTTTGTTAATTGTAGTCATTCATTAGGGGGTGAAAATGTTAGTCATGGTTATCGTAAGTATTTGGATGTTCATGTTTCAAACACTTTTGTTTTATTTGTTTGTTCCTTCCTTGAAATCATTGATTCTATTAATAATTTTAAAAATTCTTATAGTTCGGGTGATGATTGTTTTTCAAACTTTTTACTAAAAAAACTTTTAATAATATTATTATTCCTTTACAACATTTAATAAATTTGTCTTTTAATAATGGTTATTTCCCTAAATGTTTAAAGATTTCTAGGGTTATACCCTTGTTTAAATCTGGTAATAGGCATATTATTAATAATTACCGACCTATATCTATTATTTCTAGTTTAGCCAAACTTATTGAAAAAATTGTTCATAATAGACTTTCTAATTTTTTAAATTCTAATAACATTTTCTGCTCTAATCAGTATGGTTTTCGTCCTAAACAATCTACACAATTTGCTATTGCTGACGTAATAAATTATGTTTCTCTTGCTCTTGAGTCTAAAAAATTCTCTATTGGCGTTTTTATTGATCTCTGTAAGGCTTTTGACTCATTGGATCATAAAATGTTACTAAATAAATTATCTAGATACGGTATAAGAGGAATAGCTTATAAATGGTTTTATTCTTATCTGCATGAACGTTATCAATATGTCTCTATTAATAATTCTGTCTCAACTGTCTTCTATTGCATCAGGTGTTCCGCAAGGTTCTATTTTGGGTCCTCTATTATTTAATATTTTTATTAATGACTTTATTGACTCTTCTAATGTTTTAAAATTTGTACTTTTTGCCGACGATACTACTTTACTTTTTTCGCATTCTAATCTTGATTTATTGGTTTCTACCATTAATAATGAATTAATTCATGTCTATGATTGGGTTGTTTCTAATAACTTAAGAATTAACCTGGACAAAACTTTATTTATTTTTTTTGGTCCTAAAATTCGTACAGACATTTATTATCCTATCATAGTACTAAATAATATATTAATTAAAAGAGTACATTCTGTTAAATTTTTGGGTGTTGTTATCTCTAGTAATTTGAATTGGTTTGATCATATAAGGTGGATATCTAGCTAACTATCCAAAAATCTGGGTGTAATTTATCGTTTGAGATCTAGGTTTCCTATTTTTATTTTAATGTCTTTATATAATTCTCTCATTTTGCCTTACTTAACTTATTGCATTCCTGTCTGGGGTTGTAGTTCGAAGTCCAATCTTCATATGTTAACTCTTAATCAAAATTTTTTCTTGCGTATTTTGTTTAAATTAAATAGAATTGATCACATTAGCCATTATTATAATATGGCAAATATTTTAAATGTAAGTCAATTACACACTGTTTAATCTTTAATTTTCTTTTTTAAATTATATAAACTTAATTTTTGTCCGATACTTCATAAGCATATTATCATATTTAAAAACCATAATACTCGATCCTTGAGATATAATTCTGATTTTTATTTTTCTAAACCCAGGTCAAATTTTTATATAAATTCAGTACTTTCTTTATCAATGCATCTTTGCGATTTACTGCCAATATATGCTAAGAATTCATTGACTCTATGTTCTTATAAAACTATAATTAACAAATTGGTTCGTTCAAATTACTTTTCTTGATTCATTTTTAATATAGCAACTCGACCATTTAGTTTTATTGTCTTAATTTTCATATTACTCGAAAATATTTTATTATTATTATTAGTGTATAGTTAAAAGAATTCCTTTCTCATCATCTATTATTTTTATATTTTGTTTATAATAGAATTAGTTTCATGTTTATGTTTATTACTATCCATAATCCTTTTCTATTGTGTATAGGTGGCCCCACAAGTTGATACTTCGGGTCTCCTAGCGAAAAACTGTTGTTATTTTGCTGAATAAAGCTATTTTTGAAATATATATATATATATATATATATATATATATATATATTTATATATATATATATATATATATATATATAAAGATGTTATGCATTTAATCATTATTAACATTAATATGAATAATATACAAAAAGTTTGCTAGTTTAAGCATTTTTATAAAAAGTACAATAGGTTTTATCACAACAAAATTCAGTAAAAATCATTTTTTAAACTTGTGAAAGGCATTTAAAAATTTAAATTTTTCAAGGTTTCGAAGCCAGTAAGAGCGCATCTAATTCTCTAACCGTGCCATACACTTTGCCACCCGAGCCATTTGGCTAACGTGTGCTACATAAGCAGTGTATTATCAATTTTAATGTCATTCATCATAATTTTTTAAAAATTCTCGTCGTTATACCATCATAAAAAAATTATTACATTTCAAATAGACATTCAATTACTGTATTAATTTATCCTCTTGAAAAATATGAAATAAGCACACTTATCGTATCTTTTTTGACGTTGCTCTGACGCTATGAGTTCTTCCTGAATAATATAAACAACAATAAATAATTCTCAGTCCTCTTTCAACAATTTTTAGCCTCCAATTTAATCCATTTCACTGATTTGTAGATTAATTTACTTTATGATTATTTATTATTTTATGATTATTATTGTTATTTATTCATATTTTTTTCCATTTGGTCATATAAAAATTTTATTTCATCTTATTAACTAACTATAAAATTAAAGTACAATTGAATAGAACAAAACAAAGTAATGAAATACTAGAATTAGATAAATTCAATATCGTGGTCTAAATTAAATTTATTTAATTTATTTTAATTATAAAAAAATAATTTAAAAAAAATTACAAATAGTGTCTCGAATTTATGGCCGACCGTTTAACAAGTAGGCTAGTTAATCTTTCAGTGCTAAAACTATTTTAAACTACTGGTAAAGGTGTGGCCAGATAATATTTGCTAGGGTTTTGGTGGTTGGATTTAGCAAAATTTCTTTATGAATCTTGATTTAAGCACGCCTAAGTAAAACTCAGGCTTTACCACTGCACTATATTTTAAATATTTTAACATTTTCTAGCTGCAGTTATAATAAAATTAAATCGTTTTATTATTATTTAATATGTTCCTTATAATTTTATTATTATTATTTTTATTATTTATCAAATTTTATGGTAGGAAAAATTAACAGGAAGTACAAGTTTAAAGCCATCCAGCCGAGTGGTGATGATGACGATGATGATAAAAATGAATTAAGTAAGAATGATGATGATAACGATAATGATGACGATGATGTTAGCAACGAATAATAATAAAATAATAATTCTACTAATGAAAATAAATTCAACACAGCGATTAAATAATAATTTGAACAAAATATATGATCGAAGCTTACAGCAAAGATGACGACGGCGACGACGATGATGATAATGATGAAGATAAAGATGAAGAAGATGATGAGGATGATGATGATGAGGATGAAGATGGAAATAACAACCACCATCTCTGTCGGAAGCCACAGATGAAAATTGATGAAAAGGGCGTGAAAAAGCTTTCAAACGCTGGCGACAACGACAACGTCAACAACGACACCCATCGCGACGACCTCTCAAAAAGACTTTCAACAAAGAATAGTGAAATTGGTGGAAGTGGTAAAGTAAACAAAGCTGACAACAATAATGATGATAACGATGGAAACGACGATGACGATGATGACGACGACAATGGAGAAGTTGATGGTGAAGATACTGATGAAGATGACGATGATGAGTACGTTGAAAACGACGACGATGAAGGAGAGAACGATGAATTGGAGAGGGTAAAAGAAGGAGGTGGTGACAGCGGCGATGCCAGCGACGATGACGACAGCAGCGAGAACGTTACGGACGATTACAACGTTAAAGTGGGAGCGTGGGGGGAGAACGGGGCATTCCACGTGCTGACTGAAAATGAAGAAGATGAAGCCACATCCGGAAGTGATGATGAGGATGAAGAGGAATCTGTGGATGACGACGCGTCCGCCAAATATGCCTCAACGTCGTCGTCGACTTCCTCATCAAATAAGGAGCCTGGAGCAGAGGATCAAGAAAATGTTGAAGAATATTGCAAAGGTGCTTCTTGTACTCTGTCAGTTGTAGGTTGAGGTTGAATATTTTTTAGTGGGCATGTAGAAGACTTTTGTAAAGAGGAAGTATTTTGTTTTTGGCACGTTAATGTGGAATATTTGTTGAATCAGAAGCATCTAACACATCCAATAACGTCACGTTCCTCGGAGCGTTCACTCACTCCACTACCACATCCGTCAACAGGGGGCTACCACTGCGTACGTATAGGCAGCATGTACAACGACCAGTACCGCATCGTTCGAAAACTTGGCTGGGGTTACTTTTCCACGGTGTGGCTCTGCTGGGATGTAAAGTAGGGATGGGTGGGTGGATAGATGAGTGGATGAATGGGAGGATAGGTTGATTGATGGATAGATGGGTGGAGGGATGATTAAAGAGATAGATTGATGAGCGAATGAATGAGTTGAGGAGAATATTAATATGACAATTGTCAGAGTGTTTATTATACGATCGATTGATAACATTTTAAATAAAAATTTGTTAACCACAAATTTTAATTTATAAAATTCACTTACAACAAATGTTGCTTCAAGATCCAGCATATTGGAGAGAAAATAATTTATTGGCGACTAAAATATAATTCCACTGCGAAACAAATTATATTATTGACAAATTTAAACAAGCGAACTCTCTGAAATTCGAAATACAAAACCACAATAGAATAGCAACGAAACATTGTACATAAGCTAACGTCAGATAAACATTGAATGAATTGCACGTAGAACTGTTATTAACAACAAACCAACTGTCAGAAAAAAAAGCTACGCAGCCCTCAAAGTCGTCAAATCAGCAGTCGAGTTTTCGGATGCTGCTAGAGACGAAATTAAACTCCTTAAAGCGGTATAGTATGACGTTTACAAATCTATTCAAATAAATATTTTTATTTTTATTTATTTTTTATTTATTTTTTCTTTAAATGATAATAATAAAAATAGTATCATTCGTCTAGTCATTCATTTGCTCATTGAATCCTTTGTTCATTCATTTGTTCATTCATTCGTTCGTTCGTTCATTTATTAATTCATTCATTAATTCACTCACTCACTCACTAACTCACTAACTCATTAACTCACTCACTCACTCACTCACCCACCCACTCACTCACTCACTCACTCACTCACTCACTCACTCACTCATTCACTCACTAAATCGCTCACTAAATCGCTCACTAAATCACTCACTCGTTCGTTCGTTCGTTCGTTTGTTCGTTCATTCAATCATTCATTCATTTGAAGATCCTTAACGCGGATCCTTCTGATCGAGGTCGCGAGAGAATCATTCGACTGTTCGACAGTTTCGAAATCTATGGACCACACGGAAAACGTATTATCATCATCGTCAACATCATCACCACCATCGTCATCATCATCACCACTATCGTAATCATCATCACCACCATCGTCATTATCATCATCATCTTCATTATCGTCATCATCATCATCACCATCGACGTCGTCGTCGTCATCAGCATCTTCTTCATCGTTCCCATCATCATCATCAAATTCTTCATTTGGATGAATCCACCAATCAGATCCATTCTATTTTTAACCTCAGATTACTGCCTTGCCACTGAAGTGATGGGTCCGAACTTGCTTCACCTCATCGTCCAATCAAAATATCGAGGACTGCCCATTGCTAATGTCAAAATCATAATGTACCAGGTTGACAATGTACCCCAGTGTCCTTTCAGTATTGCAAATATTGTTGTATTATTTTAAAATATTATTTTTCTAACTGTCCAAGGTTCTGGATGGCTTGAGGTATTTGCATGAGAAATGCAAAATCATCCACACGGACTTGAAGCCTGAAAATATTTTGTTGGTACCACAACCAAGGTGAGTTATTTGTGAAAAATGTCTTTCTCTCTCTCTCTCTCTCTCTCTCTCTCTCTCTCTCTCTCTCTTTCTCTTTCTCTTTCTCTCTTTCTCTCTTTCTCTCATCTTGTTTGTAATAGTTGCCATAACCCAATTTTCCATGTTTAGTTATTATATTGTTGTTAATTCCTTTCGATGTTTTATATTAATTCTATGATTTCTTCAGTACTCGACTCTTCAGTGTCAGTCATTTGCCACGCATAACACACAGTGCATAACACACAGACTGGGTTGTTCTTGCAATTGAATCCGGTCACTGTTAAACATGATCAGGCGCCTTTAACCATTAGGTCATAACGCCGCCCCAGTCTGCATTCAGTCAGCCATTCAACTAAGTGTTACTGCAATGATTAATTGGCATGTTGATGTTCTGCAGGTTTGTTTGGTATGCAGCAGCCAAAATCTTCACTACAATGAACGATCCAGCAAGCGTCAGTGCCTGTGAGTGGATTGTTCATTTTACATTGCTTTCAATGCTTTCCTTATTCTTTTTTAACGTTTTATTTTTTGATTAATAGTTCCTAATTGGTTAAGGGTTAATTGTGTGTTGTTAGTGTTTGTACTTGGAGTTTTATTTTGGAGTAATGCACTGTTTTCATCTTGTTAATTAATTAATTTGGTCTGGAGTTTATAGTTTTTAACAGCTAAATCAAGGTTGAACAAACTTTTAAATTTGCTCTTCAAGTATATATGCGGTCCTTCAAAGGTAAAATAGTTTTCAATGCGGCTCTCACAGCAAAAAGTTTGCCCACCCCTAAGCTAAATCAATTATTCATCTGGTAGTTTATGATTTTTACAGCTGATTATTTTGTTTTTATTTTTTCTTCAAACTTGTAGACAGAATTAAATTTTTTTAATGTTTTAATGATATCACGGTAGCATTTGTACTTATTGAATATCGATAATAAATATACCCCTCCTGATGACTGCAAAACATTTTCAGCCATGATCACATCCTATCAGTATGAACGTGAGTGTCCTCTAAATCCTTTCCTCAACTTGTCTGTACATTTCTATTTATTCATAAATATTTATTTATAATATTAACAATTTATCATTTTTAAACGTAATTATCATCAATAATTACAAATACTTTTAATTATAATGATAGTAAAATAGATATCACAAATTCAGTAACGTAGAATTTCAATGTGATAATTGATCTATAGCTAAAGTTATAGCTAAATCTATGGCCTTTCAGTTATATATCCACCAATTATATATTCGCCTTTAAATAATATTTATCTTTTAACAAATATGTGGTGGCAATAACACTCTCTCCTCTAAAAAATGTTTGCAATGGAAAAAAATATGATAGGGTTATTCCATTTGGAAATTATATGAATGGCAACTGTAAAATAACTTTTGAAGGTTTGAAAGCAGCCATAGAAGAAAACCCTGAACTTGCCCGCGCCAGCAAACAAGAAAAGTTGGAACATTTTATTATCAATTTTCGCCTGCTTTAGTATATATTTTTCTTTAATTTTCTGAAACCATTTGAATCCCACGACAACATTAAATTATCTTTTGGTGAGTCTATTCGGTTAATGTGTCAGGCATCAATGTTTGTTGCCTTTTTCTGGTGGTGTCTGTAAGTTTATCTGAATGTTTTTGTGGAATTAATGCTTGGATTGTGGATTAAAATAACCGCAAAAGATAGAAATTGAAAAATGTGTGAACTTCGGTGTTTTTTTTTATCAACCAGCACCAAGACGGGTGAGGTTTTATTGTAATTAAAGATAATTTAATACACCGCAATATAATATTACTAATAATAATTAACTTGTTTTGTAATATAAATAATTTATCATAAATTTAGTAATTTGTTTCTTATCATTATTAAGTTTCAACGATGTTAATCATACTTATCTGTTAATGTGTAGTTTTTACAAAGGTCACTTTGCAGTTGTTTTCCATTACAATACAAAAATTCCCATTAGTTAGTTAAAAAGTTAGCGACGCAAAATCTTCTTACAAAAAAGAGGCTTCTCTTACTTAGCCTTACATACAGACGCTAAAATATTTTCTCTTGTGTAAACAAAAGCTTAACAACAAATCAATATGTTTTTGCACATAATGCAAGCATATGCTAACATAAACTTTTATAAAAAATAAACATTATCTTTTATTACAATGGCCTCAAAAGATGCAGACAGACTGGTTGATTCAGACGACATGACAGTACTGGAGAAGCTGAACACACTTCATCACATCATCAATCATCCTCCTTGTTTAACTGGTGATTCACAATTCAACAACAACAACAACAACAACAACATACGTACTCAACAACATTCATTGACTAATACGTTTTTAACAACATAAACAAAAACAGTTAGCTCAGTCGGTAGAGTGCCACGTCATGACCTGTCATCGCGCATTGACCTGGTTCGAATATACTGTCCGTTCGAAACACAAATGACTATCATACGCCATGATGCGGTGCTTGCGCGTGCTTACATACATAAAAAAATAAATCGAAAAGAATATATAATTATGAAAATAATTAACTATTAAAACGAAATAATTTATTTAAAAAATTAATTAACCTTAAACTTATTAATTAATCAAAAAAATTATCAGAAAACGACATGTTATTCAACGGCAAGGACCCATGCCGAGATGACTGTCCGATAATGGTCAAGATAGCTGACCTGGGTAATGCCTGTTGGACAGTTAGTGGTAGTATCTTCTATGAAACTACATGCAGTAGTGAATTGCTGAAATGAAAGTCTGCCCTGAAAGACTTTACTTGAACTTTTTTTGTAGTCTTTAAATTGCATGCGTCGAGTTGAGCCAATAAAAATTTATGCAGGCAAATTTTTCAACATTGTTGGCGACCGCAATATGGTCATTCTTAGTACAGTTATTGGTGTTCTAACCAATAACTTTATTGGTGTACTGTTTAGACCTTATTGTTATCTGACTGCATTGTCCATTAGTGGCTGGCTGTAAACTCTTACTCTTGTAAGAAAAACGACAAAAAAGTCTTAAACAGTCTTTAAGAGTCAGATTAAAAATGTCCAACTGCTGCCAACAAACTACTTTTCATTCACTGAACTTGTTCAAAAACATATAATCCGACAACATATTTTCTGAATACGTTTTTTAAAAAAATATTTTGCTTCTTACTGAAAGGATCACCACTATGCGGACGCCATACAGACACTGCAGTACAGATGCGTGGAAACCATCATTGGAGCAGAGTACAGTACACCGTGTGATCTCTGGAGTGTGGCCTGCATGGTTGGTTGCTTGTGTGGCTGGTTGCGTAATTATAATTTTATTACTAGCTTGAAGAAACATTGGTTACAGGGTAACACAAACACACACTTACACCAAACACAAACGTGCATTTACACAGAAAACATACTCACACACAAACAGGCCTTCGAACTTGCAACCGGGGACTTCCTCTTCTACCCACACGCTTGCGAAAACTTCACACGCAGTCAGCACCACCTCGCCCTCTTTGTCCAACTCCTCGGAGATATCCCCTATTACTTTGCTAAGACTGGAAAACAGTATTCTAAGTATTTTAACAAAAAAAGTTTGTTAAGTTTTGATACATTTGCAAAATTGAATTATTTCCTTACTGAATGATTGAATCCACTTCAAATTATAAAAAAAAAATTTTGTATTGCGATATGATGTACGTTGAATAAGTAATCAGATTTAATAGAAATGAAGTTTCATAGTTTTTACAACAACCATTTAGTTGAACGCTACACAACATGCAGAACAGATGAGGTGCCCGGTGGAGAACCGGACGACGATCTTTCGACTGCTAGTCAAAAAGTACAAGTGGAGTCGTGAGGAAGCGTCCTGTTTCACTCAGTTTCTACTTCCCTTGCTCGTGTACGACCCGGAGAAGAGGGCCTCGGCCTCCCAAATGCTCCACCACTCCTGGTTCAGTCAGGTCAGAGTTCATCGTGTGCAGGACGCGACGACTTACAGTTGCGAAGAGGAAACAGTTGACGATGATTACAGCAATGACAATTTAGTTCAGAAAATGCATGCGGTTCCCAGCGTTGAGATAACTTCGGGTGCTGTTAAGGACTCTGCCGGCAAAGAAAATGCTGGTGCGGATGTTCCTACCGATGTGACTGTTGATGCTGGAAGAACTGCCATCGTTACTGGGGGTAGCGGAGAGGAGGATGGGGGTGACGACGACGACAAGCAGCACAATGTCGTCGCAAGATGTGTGGCCTGTCAGCGTTTTGATGCAAAGTGTAATGAAGATGGTAATAATAACGAAGACGATAACGACCACGACGAAGATGATGATGATGATGACGTGGATGGCGATAACGACGATAGCGATGACAATCTGGATGATAAGAAAGATGATGGTGTAGAAAATGGCGGTCGAGAAGAAGAAAATTACGAGGGCGTCATTCGTTTAAAAAATCATCTCAATGATGACGTCATCGACAACGAAGAAAAGAAACATTTACTCAAAGAAAGAGGCGAGGAACTTTTGAAAGTCAAACCAACAGTCTCCAAACGGAGCTTCCTGGCCACTGAACCAATCCTTAATCTCACGGCTCCTTCAAATGAAGTTGACGCTCCCAAGCCAGCTGATGATAAAAACGTAGCCAAACCTGGCAAACTTCTTTCAAATAAACCAAGTAGTATAAAATTACAGGATAGCGGGGACGTGAAATCCTCCACACGAAACAACTCGAAGAAAAATTTCGAAATTGGAAACAGCCATGTCGCTAGCCAAGGCAATCCATACCAACCAAACATCAGCCCGACATTTCCGAACGTAAATAAATTAGATGAACGTCTGAGTACAGCTTCAAAAAGCAAAACGAAAAAAATTTGTACAGCCAGTTCGAAGAGTAGCGATTGTGGTTCCGGTCAAAATATCGTCAGCAAATCAAAACCTGCAGACATTGCTGAACATGCTAAAACTCACACAAACAACAACAACACTATGGAAAATAATAATACAGTTAATAAGCATAAACAAATCTGGCTCTATAGTAAAAATGATAAGGATGATGATGATGATGATGATGATGATAATGATGATTATGATGATGATGAGGACGACGATGTTGGTGATGATGGCATTCCTGAAAGGGATGTCATTTTTGTTGTTCACGATGATGATGATGATGGCGATGATGATGATGGTGATGATAATAACAGCAATGACAATAATGACGGTAACGTTGATGATGATTATGATGATGACAATGACGTTGTTGATGATGATGATGATGATAATGTTAATAATAATAACGCCGATATTGGAGATGGTAACGATTACGATTACAATAATGATGATGACGATGAAAATTACACTATCAACGAGAATAATGACGATGATGATTGTTTTGTTGTTGTTGTTGTTGACGATGATGACGATGATGACAATAATGTTGATGATGATAGTGATGATGGTGGTGGTGGTGATGATAATAATAATACTGATGACGATGATGATGGGTGTTATATCATTGGACAAAAGAAAAATTTCTCCCACCAACTACACAAATGGTAACTTATTAGTTCGGTGATGATGAAGAAAAAGATGATGAAGAAGAAGATGATGATAAAGATGATGATGATAAAGATGATGATGATGAAGATGATGATAAAGAAGAAGAAGATGATGATGATGATAATGATGAAGATGATGAAGAAAATGATGATGATAATGATGATGACCTTTTAGTCTATGTCATTTCCTTTGTGGGATGCGATTGAGGATTTTAATAAATAAATTGAGATAATTTTTTTGTTCCTAGTTAAGAATTTTATTTGAAAAAAGTAAAATTTCTTCGCGTGCAATTTTTTTTACTAACTTCGTGTCGATTTAAAATGAAAAATTTTCAATCTCAAATCATTAAACTTGCGAAATTTTGGTGGTCCGTGTAATTTTTTTCAATTTAAAAATAGACTCGTTTCCGGTCGGTTATAGGTGAATTTTGTCACCACCACCCCAGTCACCACAATCATCATCCTCATAAATTAGAACCCCATTCACCACTGCCACCATGGTAATTTTTACAAAATATTTAATTATTTTAGCGTACCATCGTAACAAATTAATCCTAATACCAATGGACATCCGAATTCAGTATTCGTCTTTTCTTCGTCTGTCTGTAATTATTGGTATGAAACATGCAGGCTCATCATCGTAATCACATCACATCTTGTGATAACCTCGAGTAATGGTAATGTTGTACAGCACACTGCCAGTAGATTGTTTTTAATCATCGGCAAATGTTTTCTAACTTTAAAATCAGTAGTGTATAACGCTGTAAGAATCTGCTAACAATTCGATAAAGTCTCACAAGTACACACGGGCGCGCGCATACACACACGCGCACACACACAAACAGGTTCACACATGCACATACACACATGTGCACACACACGAACCGGCACACAGCCAACTAACGCTGGCATGACGGAAAAATTATTGACAACAATCACCGCTAATGATTTCTAAGTGTAAAGTGTTTTAAATTTACATCTTCATCATAAACATCATCATCATCGGCTTTGTTGTCATCTTCATCTTAATCAGCATCCTCTTCTTCCTCGTCATCGTCAGCATCATTATGAATATGATCACAGACATCATCATTTCGTTCACCTCTAAATCAACATCATCCAAACTACCATCATAAGCGCTATCATCACTATCATCATCGCCACCATCATCACAATCATCATCATTACCGAATTTTTATTATCACAAATGACATCATCATCAATATCATCGTCCTTGACCTTACCTTAGCCAATCATCATCATCATCGTCGTCATCATCGTTATCATCACCATCGTTATCATCATCATCATAACCATCATCGCAAAAATCATCGTCATTATCCTCATCAGCGCGCGGCATTTTATTGGCAGTCATTAATTGGAGGATGTTGATGTAATGAATCTATAATGGTATGCAGAACTTTATAACATTACTCTTCATTAGTTACGTGCGTGTGTGTGTGTGTGCACGTGTGTGCGTGTGTGTGCACGTGTGTGCGTGTGTGTGCACGTGTGTGCGTGTACGTGTTGTCGATGATGATGATAATGAAGATGATGATAATATAAATTATAATCTGTTATTAATTAATTTTATAATAATTTTCTTATAAATGTTAATCTATTTGTCTCTGATTTGTCAGATTTAGCAACGGTTAATTAGAACTTTTTTCTCTTCGATAGATTCTACCAACAAACGACTTGATCAATAAATCAATTTTTTTCATACTTTTCGTAACTTTTTGTCAAACTTTTCTGATATTCGAATGAATTTTTTGTCTGAATGTTCAGTTTGGAGAGTAAAATATTTTCAATGCAAATTGAAATGTCAACCTCATCTTAACTTTCGTAACATCAAATGGAACGTTGCCAACCAAAGTCGTTCGTGACAAATGACAGGACGTCAATCAGCCCCACCAAGCCACGCCTACTTTCATCGCTAAGACCTCCTCCTCCTCGGTGTGGAAGTTAACTTTTAGTAAGAAGTGATGAAAAAGTTTACTGCTGCAACTGTTGACGATGAGCAATCAATTATCGTATGTGCGTGTGCGCGTGTGACGTACGTGCGCGCATGTTTTTCGTGTTTACGTATCGCTTCTTTATAAATGAGTATCCGTGTTTTGTGTATTTGTTTGTATGTAGGCTTGTTTATGTGTGTGCCTCTTTACCATTAAGTGTGTGCGTGCGTGTGCGTGTGTTTGTGTGGTGTCGTGTGTGTGTTTGTGTATGTGTGTACGTACTCAAGTGTACCAATCAACAAACAAATGATGAAAATGTATCATAAAGTGGAAGGAGGTTTTCTTTATTAGGATGCTATTAAAGCGAATTAAACATCTTCTCTCTCGGTTTAGATTCTGTTTGGATGGTTGCTGGTAAATTTCATAGTGTAGAAATTATTTTATTTTATCCCATTATTTATTATTAAACTCTTTTACTTGTAATTATTTTATTTAAATAAAGATTTAATGGGATTTTTTCAATGTGTTTGAAGTTGTTTAAATTTCGAAGGACAATTTAGTAATGAATTTTGTGCTACAACTTATACAAATACTATCGATCAGCCACAGTTTTCACTTTATATAACTTGATTGAAACTGCGTTAAAACAGTTGAAAACATTTCACATTAGTTCTAAGTCGTTAAAATTATGATAAGTTTTGGTAAAAGTTAAAAAAAATTATTAGAAAAAAACATGGAGTCCGTTATGTCAGCAGCAAACTTCCTGGCAAACATCAAACAAGTGAGTCGGAAGTTTGATTATGGAAGGCTGGTTGAGTCGTGTTGCAAGGAGGATTTTGAAGTGGCAAAGTTTGGTGACATCAATTACAGCAATCATAACATTAAAAACAACAATTATAACAACTATAGTAACAGTAGTAATAACAACAACGATTGTGACAATAACAACCCCAGCCACAACAACAGAAGAAAACATATTATCAGCAACACGATCGACGAAAAGAACATCAACAACCGCAACTACGACAACAACGCCAACAGCAAGTTTCGCGACATCAATAACAACATCAACATTCACGACAGTAACGTTAAAAGTAGCGATCCCTGCATCAACAATGACATTAACAAAAGTGACACCACCGTCACGGAACTTATAAATAATGATCAGTCGAACAATGCGAAATATTGTGAAGGTGCCAAAAATGGCATTAACATCAACTCTTGCGACAATAACAAAAATTACATCAACGATCATTACAGCAAAAAAACCATCTCAGATAAATCTACAATCAATCAATCCGCAATCAGTAATCCCAAGTATAAAATGATTAAAAGCCATGATAAAGATAAGTTTGATTATAAATTCGATAAAGAATTTCTTAGCAGCAATTACATTAACGATAATGTTGGTTTTAAAAATGACAACAATATACACAACAACATCATCAACAACATTAGCAGCGATATTGGTGACATTAATACCAATCATAAATATTTTCATCCATGTGATGAAATCATTAATCACGTAACGACATCTCATGTAACATCCAGCTGTACTCCAACTCCGTCTTTAGTCTTTCCGACAAATAACATTCATGCATTTGCTAACAACAACGACAACAACAATGATTATTACATTAACAAACACTTGGGCAACATTTTATCAAATAACTACTACAAACTATTTTGGATGTATGGGGCGTATAAATATCAAGAACTACAATTGCGTCGCCAGCAACTGCAGCGACTGCCCTTCTATCATCAACCGCCTCATCGTCACCACCAACCACAACAACTTCATTATCGTCACCGCCAACCACAACAACTTCATCATCGTCACCACCAACCACAACAATTTTATCATTCCCACCAACAACAACAACAACTACACCTTCACCAAAACCTGTACCAACAGCAGCAACAACAACCCAAATATCAACAAAAATTGTTCAGACCATACCTGAACGACGACAGCTGCAATGGCCACAAACGACAAGATGAATGTCGCCACGAACCATTCAACTTGTTCGATGATCCAACATTCAACAAGATTGATGGTAAGTTATTGAGATCTGACGGCAGGCAGCTGAACACGCTAAACAATGATTTCAGAAGCTACTTTGATTTGCTTTTTAACAGTTACTTCCATTATGACAGATGCATTCGTGACAGAATGATTTTCAACAAAAACAGCGACAACTACAACAACATCAGTTACAATTATAAACATCTCTGCAACAATTTTAACTTCATCGCTAGCAACAATACTTTTAGCTTTAACAAAAACATTGACTACAACAATAATAACAATAATAGAAATAACAACAATTACAATAAGGATATTAACAACAATAACAACAACGAAGTTTGCAGTGACATTGCGTCAATGTTCAACAACTACTTCGCCAGCAACAACAACAAAACGGATAAGCATCTTATCAAGGAACATTTTTTTCTCAGCAGCAGCAGCAGTAGTTGCAGCAACGACAACAATGACAACATTCAAAACAACAACATATCAACAACGGTTAGAATGGATCATAAATGGAAGTGTAGAAACAACAACAACAATAGCAACAACACGAACAATATTAAGGGCAGCACCAACAATAACAACAAAATAAAAACGAAACACTCGACAATAAAATATCAAACAAACATTTATAACAATAATATCGTAGTTAAGAACAACACACGCTACAAAAAACTTAACAAAACCTCAAACAACAATTGCAAAATAAAGAAAAAAAACTGCACCAATATTTTTCGCAAAAAATTTAACTCCATCGACAAAATTTTAAACAAAACTAGTTCTAACAACCCGAATGACATCATCAACAACAGCATCAACAATAATGTAAGTGTCATCAGTAACATTTTGTACAACAACAACAACAACATCAACACAAAAATCTTTGAAAGTATGAAAACAAACTTGACCCCGCACGTTTCATCAACCCAGCAACTGGAAAGAGTACGCAAAACTAAGTGCCATCTGTCAAATGAAATTAAAAAACCACCAAAGTCAGTACTTAAATTTTTTGAATTATTAAAAATACAAAAATGAACGGTTATAAAAGTTTTTTGATTCATATTAAAAATAAAAAAATACTTATAAATAATAATAATAATAAATAAAAAATTATCAAACCCAGAAGCCGACCACGACGCGACTACACGTGCTCCTTCTGCTTGCGACAGTTCACAAAGTCTTACAACTTGAAGATTCACGTACGCACTCACACTGATGAGAGGCCGTTCGAATGCGCTGTTTGCGCCAAATCCTTCAGACGCAAGGACCATCTCCGTGATCATAAGTTTGTACTTCTCTCCTTGTTTTCACTTTAAATTAGGTTAACTCTTCGAACGCATAGCTGCTGCAAGCAGAATGATTAATGTTGGTTTCAAATTTAATTACGTGAGAATTAGACAATATCCCTTTTAAAATCAATAAAATCACACTTGTTCCCGGTTCACAATCCAAATTCTTATCTTTAAATAAGCACTTGAAAAGAACTAGCGTTTGACACTGCTTTCATTCGAATACAACTATGCGTGAATTAGCGTTCATTTGGAGGCATGTATATGTTCTTTTCTTACGCATGTCTGATTGCATGCTTGTTTGGCTCTGTGCGTTTGTATGTACGTATGTACGCTACGTTTGCTAACTGATCTTCCTTTCAAGGTTATTAATTGTTCACATCATTGCCATCACATTTCCAGTTTCACTCATTACAAGGAGAAACCATTCAGATGTGGTCAATGTCCGAAGTCTTTCTGCCAAGCCAGGTCCCTACTTCTCCACAAATCTGTCCACCAATCTGTCGCCGATTAATTGACTTTTTAAATATTTAATTAACTATTTAATTAATGTTAATTGAACCATTTAATTGACTACTTTTTGAGTCTTAATTCTGTACCGTCATTATTATAGCCTAAACATAAAAAATGATATGCACCACGTATTTTTTTTCAACGAATGATGTTTATTCTCTGACATCTATCGAACTTTTGTAACTAAACAACAAATGAAAAAATCATCCAACCATATTCAACAAGATGATTGAGATACAAGATGGATGAATGGATGGATGAATGGATGGATGGATGGATGGATGGATGGATACATTCAACCATATTCAACAAGATGATTGAGATAAAAGATAGATGGATGGATGTATACATTCAGCCATATCCAATAAGATGATTGAGATACAAGATGGATGGATAAAAGTAAAAAAATGTAAGTAATAAATGAAGACATAAAGGAATTTAACAAAAGAAAGTTTCTAATTTAAAGATTTTTATCATGTGCTAAACGTAAAAAAAATTTATCTTGATTATATATGCCGTTATATTGTTTATATTAAATGTTACACCTGTGTTAATTTAATTTCCCGACGCAAATTACCAAACTCAAATTTTTCACAAGCTTTCCAACAGATGAATGTACAGTACATACATTCAATCGTAATAGTAAGACAAATAATAAAAAATTGATTAAAAGACTTCACATAAAAACATGTATATATAGTTTATATATATACAAGTTATAAAATATTTCAATTTCTATAGCGTTTCATTCACACAAACATTTAATTTTTTATCCACATTCTCCAGATATTTATTTTCAATTCTGGACACAGATAACGTTACAACACCTACACACGCAATGAAGTAACACATAATTAACATATTAAGTAGTGCAACATTATGCATCTTTGAACTGTTTTTATTTGTCCTATAATTATTACCAGCTTCCAGAAACATCTGTCTTATAAAAATATTATAACAACAAGCCGACCAATGAAAACTGTCCTTTGCTCTTAGCCTTTAATGCCCATATATCCATACATTTCACATGCCATATACATATACATACATACTCATATATATGCATACATATACGTTAAACAAATTGTATACATTGTGTATGGCGTACATTTATTTACATGTATTTTAAGCGTACGTTGTATGGTTATTTTTTCGAGACACCTTGTACGCAAATTGTTATATTTAAAGATATTTTGTCATGTTGTCTAGACCATATAGGTACATATAAATATACTATAACATACCGTTAATACTTACATAGAGTACATTGTATATTATAATCTATATACATGATATTATTGCTACTTCGAGTTAGACTATTCTAAACTGGAAATCATTGGTAGGAAATTTGTAGTGTCATGAGAGTGTTCGTTAAACTACGAAGAGAACGTGTTGTTTGATGTTGTTTGATGATTTGCTTCTGACCTCGTTTTGTATTGTATGTAGATTAATTAATTAATTAATTTTGAACCAATTAACTAAAGCCGTGTAATTTGACGATGAGAATTGAATTAAATTTAAAAGTTAATTTGGTTATTAATAGGATCTTTTTTGGGCAAAATGAAATAGATTCGTTTAGAGAATAGTATTTTCAGAGTTTTGAAGAGATTTTTAGCGTTGTTATGGCTTCATTTTTATTCGTATCGCTAGTTTTTAATTTTTCTCGGATTATTTAGTTAAGACGTCACTAAAAGCAGTTAGTTATCTAGATTCACTTTTAAATTGTAACGTCATTTTTTAAACGTTAAAGATTCTAGTAGGTAGCACGTTAGTATTATTATTTTATTATATTATTATTATTATATTATTATTATTATATTATTATTTTTTTATACAGCATTTGAACTTGATTTTTTTAATTTTTGACAGAATAATGAAAAATTATGAGGTGCCTAGTATACATACAGTTAGTAATTAGTGCGTGTTATTTGAAATTGAAACTTTTAAGAAAATACTCTCTCTACTAATCTCTAATGAATCTAATCTAATGTCTAATCTAATCTAATATTCTAATCTAATCCAGTTGCATACATTAGTGATTAATAATTTTCATTTTGATATACATGGATTTTTAATTTTTATACTGCATATTTCGTTCTAATAATATAATTTTTATAAAATATTTGTATATATAGTATATACTGTAAGTATTTGTATGTGTATTAATGTGCGTGCGTGCGTGTGTGTGTGTATGTATGTGTGTGTGTGTGTGTGTGTGTGTGTGTGTGTGTGTGTGTGTGTGTGTGCTTATAACATTAAGCAGATAATTCTGCTATTCTGTGGCTCGTATGTCATCTAGGGATATCTGATGCTTCTGCATTGTCAACTGGTAGCCTCTAGAGTTAATTTTTTATTATAAGTTTACAAAACTTATAAGTTATATTTTATTTTTTTCAAATTATTTGGAAAATATTTGCACCAACGTTTGTTTATGATTGTTCAAATTTGATTTCTAAGATTTATTTTCATTTTAAAAGCTTACCTCTCTCTACTTATCTTTGCATCTCTTTCCTTTTTCTCTTTGGCTATTTTTTTTTCTCTTACTCTTTCTCTCTCATGTCAGTTGCATTCTTCCTTGTTTCACTCACTCATTCGTTATTTGGTTTCTTCTCCTCTCTTACTCACTATTTTTCTAACTGTTATTTTCTTTCTCTTTTTTTCTTTCTCTCTCTCCATCTCTTCTTCGCACCAAAAAATTAACTTCAAAACGTAGCATCCCATCAGCATCCCATCAGCATCACATAACCTGGTAACCTCAATTGCTATTAATGCCATGTATTAATGTTATTTATTAATGTGTTAACTTATTAATTTATTATTATATGTTTCTCTCCCTCTGTTTTTTGTATAGGCACTGCACAGTGTCAAATTACACCCATGTTTCTGGTTTTTTTTTACTCTGTTATTATTATTTCTTTTGTTATGTGTGTAACCGGTATAACAAAAAGCATGATACCTAGAACTATAATGCAGAAATGTAACCTACGGTTTACTCTGTTCGACAATTTTTTTGTTAAATTCTCAGATATGAATGAATGAATGACACGGTAAGAATGTACATTACATTACATTACATTGCATAAAATTCATTACATTACCTTCATCACCGTACATACAATCATCATTTGATATTGATGCCATTGTGTATTAAATCTTTTCAGAATCAATAATATTAATAAAAATAAAAACATAATTAATATTATAAATAATAATAGAATTAATAATAATAAATAATAATAATATATAATTTTAGCGATAATAAATAAATTTTTAAGTGCAAAAGTTAGGTTCCATTTTTTTACTTTTCATAAAATTTAATTCTATTTAAATAATTTGATACTACCATTGCCAGCCGGTGCACTGGAGAAGACTGTTTCTTTTTTTCAATTTCACAAATGATGATCGTGTGTTTGTTTAGTTGTTGGTTGGTTGGTTAGTTGGCTGTTGGTTGGTTGGTTAGTTGGTTGTTGATTGATTGGTTACTTAGTTGATTGGTTGGTTAGATTGGTTGGGAAAGAAAAATGAAATTAAATAACGCATCTGGTTTCAGCATGTGCCAGAATATTTCAAATCAATAATTATCTCTCAAATATAGTACGAAAGGCAAACAAACCACCCAACACATTCACATAAACCACACAACACACACACACACACACTCGCTTACACACATACATACACACGCACACACACTCACACATATACTTACACATCACATATCTCTACAAATCCATAAATAATACTACATTACTGTGTATAACCTGTTTCATAGACCGTAATTTACCCCATATACCAATTTATACACACAAAATTTGTACGCACAAACACACGCGCAAAATCACGAGCGCGCACACAGATCTATCTTGAAATTGATGCTACTAACATTCACCAGGAAGTTTGTAATTAAAAGCAAACATTTAGACACGCACAATTGGATAAACACACGCAGACAGACAGACGCCTTGCTTGCTACTTTCAATTGAACGGATAATTGGACTTAAAACTCGCTCAAAAATATTTGCGCAAACTTGCATCATCTAAACTTTTCTTAAAACAAGTTAGATGGATAATTTCACAACTGCAGATGACCAAGTTGATGGAGTCTTTACATTAAAAAATACTTTGATTTTATTAAATAGGCTTAAGTCTGTGTTTTTTTTGTGTGAAAAATTAACAAATATTCTTTGGTTTGAAGCATCCACTGTGGTTTTTTCACACATTCACACACACACATACATACGCACTCACGTACATACGCACGTACACAAGGACAAACACATAGACATACAGTATATAGGTTAGGTACATAGACATATATTTCCTATCGCTCAATGCTCTGTCCGTTCGTAGCATGCATGCATGCCTATCCGAGTTTAAGTGCTGAATTCCTCATTTTGACGTGTCCAGGTTCTTGTTAGAAGATGATGATGAGGAGGAGGATGACGATGATGATAGTAATGATAATGAGGATGGTGATAGTAATGATGAAGATGATACTAGCGAGTGTGTGTGTAGAGATGTACATGGAGATAGCTTCGGCATCATGATATACCTAAATAAATATCCGGTATATAATCTGGTATTGGAGTGAATAATTCTCAAGAGGATGTGCCATTTTTTATTGGTGGATAGATTCCCACAATGTTACAATAATTCAGAATTCAGAATAGCATGCGGGTGAGAAATTTATTTGCTTGGATGGACTTTTAACGGGATCGTTCCTGTTTATTGCATATTGTGTGTGTGTCTCTGTGCGTGTGTGTCTGTGTGATTGTGTGTATTTTGTAGGTGTTCATGTTACAATGAGAAGTTAGCAATTGCATACGTAGTTCTTTTTTGTATATCATATATCATATGCTATTTGAGCTGGGTTTAATCGTTTAAATCATACTACGCTCTTGTTAAAGATTTTTTCCTCTCTTTGTAATTGAATGTTTGCAAATCATTTTCATGTATATTTGGTTATTTATTAATAATTCACGTTGGTTTATCTTAATGTGATTGTCATGACGGCCTTATCTGGGACGGAATAATTGCAATAAACAATTGTAACAGTTTCTCACATCTGCTGTGTTGTGTTGTTCATTCCACAGATATAGCATTTGTTATTACACACACCACACATACACTACACTACACACACACACTACACACAAACACACTGACACACACTCAGACAAACAGCAAATAAGTACACGTACACACATACAAACGCATACACACACACATAAATTACACATTAATTCAAAACTGTAAAACAACGATTCACTTTAAATTCAACAAAATCAAAAATTTTTTTGACTCTGTTTTGTGTATTCGCTGGAACGGATACACGGATGATTGGTTGGTTGGTTGGTTGGTTGGTTGGTGGTTGGTTGGATAGATATAAGATCGTATGGATGAATGGCTAGGTTGAATGGATGGATAGATGGAAAGATTAGCATAATTAGAAAGTAAAGAAAATGAATTAAAGAGCGTTGTATCTCCAGCCAGTGTTTGTGTATCCATGACACTTATATTGTTGATGGAGATGTCGATGGTGACGATGATGATTGTTATTATTATTGTTGTTATTATTATTGTTGTTATTATTATTTTATTATTATCGTTATCACTATAATTTCGTAGCAATGTGTTGAGTGGATGAAATGGAAACAGAACGAAGAAATTCTTTGATGTTAAATTTATTCTCGTGATGACATTTGATTAATAACAATTTTCACGCGCGCACGCACACGCACACATTTTTATTTGTTTGTGTATTCATTCATTTTTTAAAAATCAATTAACTCATTCGTTCATTCATTTATTCATTCATTCGTTCATTCATTTATTCGTTCATTCATTCATTCATTCATTCATCATTCATTCAAAAACTTAATTTATTTTCAGATTTCGGCGCTAAGCTTGCAATGGGGAAACGGATTTGTTGAAACGTATCAGTGATATCTTCTAGAGATAACGCAAAATAATAATAGCATGAACTCTAGCAATAATAATAATAATAATAATATGAGGAATAAAAACAATAATAACAAGTAATAAAAAAATAGAAATAATAAATAATAACAATAATAATAACAACAATGCACTCTACCTTCAAATAATAATAATAATAATAATAACTGTGGAACGCCAAACATGACAATAACGACAATTGCTAAGGAAACGTCGAAGAAGATGAAAGCGCCGCCGACGACGACGATGATGATGGCGACGATGATGGTGATGATGGCGATGATGAAGAGACAGAGGATAATGATGACGACGATCCTGATTGTGATCTCCATAATTTCGTCAGCGTCGACTCTTGACGGTAAGATTTGTTTTTCCCATTGTATTATTTGTCTTTCGGTTTTGTTCTTTGTTTAATGTCACACGCACACACACACACACGCACACGCATACACAACCACACGCACACATACACAGCCACATACACACATACGCACACGTATATACGCATATGTTTGTGCACTAAGGTGTAAATAGATGGTTTGTGCAGTGGTAATAATTATCGAAACCGTACAATTACAATTTTACTGAATGATTAAATAACGCCGCGATGAAACAACATTTATAATTATTAATGTGTTACTTAAATATTGTATATTGTATATATATACAATATACAATATTTAATACATACATATATACTATATACATATATACAATATATGTATATAGTATATATACATATACAATATACATTGTATATGTATATATACATATGTGTTGTATATTTAATATTGAATGTACGTACAACGTTACATACGAATTTCTGTGTTTGTATGTATGTATGTTTGTATGTGTGTATGTATTATTTGGAAATGATGTGTACATGTATTTGGGCTCATCAATGTAATTTTACATCTATTCTTTTTCACACGCATACGCACGCACACACATACGCACACACGCACGCACACATACACACATACGCACATCGTAGTTATGTTATTGTTATTAGTGTTATTGTTGTTGATGTCATAATGGATTGTACATCTGAAAGATGCACGTACTACATGTCAGCCAATTCTTCGCTAATTAAATTATCATTATTGAAATTTACGTCATTCATACAGGTCGCTTTTTTATTTATTCATGCCATGTTCATCACCCTCACTATCATCATCATCTTCTTCTTCATCAGCATCGTCATCATCGTCATCATTATCATCGTTATCATCGTAATCATCATTGTGGACATCATCCTCGTCATCACCATCATCATCTTCTTCTTTTTCATCATCATCATCACTGTCATCATCGTCAGTAGTATTTTTGTCATCATCATCGTCATTGGTGATGATAATGATATCTTTTATGATGATGATGTATGATGGTGATATATGATGAAGGCGACGATGATGATTGTACAAATTAAATTCCATTCACAAACAGATGGTTGAAACAGTGGAGAGTGAGCGAGTGAGTGAGTGAGTGAGTGAGTGAGTGAGTGAGTGAGTGAGTGAGTGAGTGAGTGAGTGAGTGAGTGAGTGAGTGAGTGAGTGTCTCATCATTGAGTTGTTTGCTGATGACGATGACGATGATGTCAGTGATGTCGACGATGATGGTGATGTTGTTGATGGCCATGGTATTTTGTTGATGGGGTTCCTTGATAATGCAGACTGTTTCATCACCATATCATTTTTATTATCATCATCATCATCGTTATCATCGTTGTCATTGTCACTATTCTTGTATTTATCCTTTCATCATCACTTTCATATCATTAAAAACTTACGTCAATGCATTAAGCATAGGTCTATCTGCTGTCCTTCCAATTGTATAACTATGTTGCAGCTGTTGATGTCTGTTTAAGTTTAGTTACATATTATTAGATATACAAACACACAATCACACACACAAACACACATACAAACGTATGAATATACATGCCAAAATATCTAACATGTACGTACATACAATTGTACGCACAACTTTACGTACACACACGCCTGCCTGCCTCTACTAACATGTATGCACGTACATCACAGACGTTATGGTCTTCTTTATTGTATTATGTTATTTTATGTGTACGTACAGATGTGTACAATGTGTGTGTGTGGTGTGTTTTTTTGTCTGTTTGTGTGTGTGTGTTTCTGTTTGTTTGTGTGCTTGTGTGATTATTGGATTAACATGGTTATTGTTTTTATATTATACATCAAGACGATGATAATATGAACGATAATAAAATGATGACGATGCTAACGATGAAGAGGACGTTGATGAATGATGATGATGATGATGGCGATAATGATTACAATATTCCAAACGGAGATGAGTCATTATTAGTTTGCTGGTTTTTTTTGGTTTTAAGCTGGATTAAATATTTCTTCCTTCGGCTCGGATTTAAAAGTGTGCGTGTGCGTGTATGTGTGTATGCGTACGTGTGTGTGTGCGTGTGTGTGTGCGTGTGTGCATCAGTGTCCATTTTTAATCATGAATTTCGGAATTCATGTAAACTATATTTCAATGTTCATAACACTGATTTATTTCTCTTTTCTATCTTTATCTATAAATCTTATCTTCTTACTCTCTCCATCTCTCTTTTTCTCCTCTCTCTATCTTCTTTCTCTTTCTCTCTCTCTCTTCTTCATCACTAATTTATCCACCAATTTACATTTCTCCACAATTTCCACCTATCTTCACTATTATCACTTCTTTTTTATTTCGAGTGAAGCCATTGTTGTCTAGCCAGCCAAGAATGCATCACTTGAATGAATTCGTATGTTTAACACTTCACTCGCCATCCATGTATCATTGTATCGTCTCGTTTTGTATGTGTTGTTTGTTATGTGTGTGTGTGTGTGTCTGTCTATCTGTTTCTGTACTATTTCATCTGACTATGTTTAGTTTGTGTTGTTGTAAATGTGTGTTGTGTTTACGTTTATTTATTTATTTATATATTTATTTATTTATGATATTAAATTATGAAAAATGTACTGCTTTTCAATTTGTTGTCGTTATACGCAATGCAATAAAAGAATAGACTCTAAATGTGTTTAAACAAATTAGGCGCTTCTCACTATACACAATACACACACGCACACACACACACATCGCACACGCACACACATACAAAGGGTAGCTATCGGCTGGAATATTGAACAATGGGGGAGTATAAACGTTTCAGTATAAATATGAGAGATCAAAGTTCATTTCATTCATTCATTTGGATGATTGATTGACGGGCTGATGGATGAGTGCATAGATAGGTGGATGGATTGGTTGGTGGTGAAGTAGATGACTGAAGAGATGAGTGAAATGATTGATTAACGGATAAAGTGGATAAATATTGAAATAGATTTTATCTGGATTGTTGGTCAATAGATTGATAGATGGATAGTGAGAGTAAAAGAAATAGTTAAAATTATATGTACGTAAGAAAAAGAGAGAAAGAGTTTATGCATATAAGAGAGAGAAAAAGAGAGAGAGAGAAAGAGAAAATAGAGATAGTTAGAAATATACATTGATATAGGTGAGTATTGAGTGAGTTACACGTGTTTGATACGGATGGTGTTTATATTGATGGCAAATTGGGTTGAAGTTCAATTAGATTCATCCTGATAGATGGATGGATTGATGGTGAAAAACATTCATTTATTCATTCATTCGTTCGTTCATTCGTTCGTTCAATTGTTTGTTCATTCATTCATTCATTCATTCATTCATTCATTCATTCATTCATTCATTCATTCATACATTTATTCATTCATTCCGTGTTTTGTTTGTTTGTTTGTTCACCAATGTTTGCTCAATAGTTATTTTATTTGTTCATCTAACAGTTTTATTTGTTGTAGCAATCATTCATCCTCCTGTCTGCTCAGTTATTCATTATTTTTTCTGTTCTCCTTTCAGCCATACATTTAATTTCCAACCTGCTCATCAAACCACTCTGTCCTTGGCATTCATCCATTCATCCATCTGTCTATCTATATTTGATCACTTCAAACTCATCCATCCACATTCAACTATCATTCATCCATTCAGCCAAATTTTTCCACCATCCATCCGTTCATCCATCGCTTTTCCACCATCTATCCATCCATCCATCCATTCATACATCCGTCCGTCCATCCGTCATTTATCCATCCAGTCCACAATCAATCCAATCTCCAACATTGCAAAACAGTGGATGAACCTTGGACTTGAAACAACAACAACCAACTCCTCAACAACATACCAACGCAACAACACATCATTAAACAGCCAACATGTGCAGAAGTCTATCAGATGAGAGCATAGAGAGAGAGAAAGAGAGAGAGAGACAGAGAGAGAGACAGAGAGAGAGACAGGGAGAGAGAGAGAAACAGAGAGAGAGATAGAGAGAGAGAGAGACAGAGACAGAGAGAGAGGAACTGTCGGATGTGCCTTGTTAAGCGTGCGTGCATGTTCAGTCATCCTCTTTATCTATTGGCTGATGAGGCAGTGTACACACATTGTACACAAAAAAGATGCAACGCTTATGTGTGTGTGTTGTGCACGCACACTTTTACATGTGCGTACATACTTTGTACATACAAACAAATAATTAAATGAATAAATAGTTATATATTATATATAAAGTTATAGATACGCCCAATGAAGACGTATGAATTTACGTAAATGTGTCTAATATTGCGTAATGGATGAAAGTGATGTCACTAAGCTAATTGTTTGACCTTAGAGCTATCTCATGAGCCATGCAAAATAAACAACACAGGTCATGATGTGGTAATATGTTACACACAATACACGCACACACACACACAGACACACACACTTACACAAACAGTACAGTACACACACTCACCATAATTTGATTATAATTAATAAATTATCGTCAACTCAGTAAGGTTACCTCCGTCCATTGTCTCCCAGAGTCTCTCACATCAGTATATCTACAAACGAATGAATCTCAATCTCACATGCATTCCTGTTGGATATCCAAGTCCCAGGTTTGTCATTGGGTTGGATGAATGGATGGATTTTAGATAAGTTGATAGATGAATAGAAAGATTGATGAAAAAACATGTGTGAAGAACTTGTAAAATGAATATATGAATAGTCAAATAGATGGATTCCTTAAATGTCTTCCTGATAATTCATCCAACAGAGTTCAATGGATTAAAGACGACAAAACCATACCTGAATCTAATTACAATAACACCAACACAACCAACAACAACAACAACAACACGGACAACAACAATCACCAGCCAAAACAACATCGAAGTAGTCATCATTTTTCAACGCTGAACAATTCCACCGTACTGCAGATAAGCAGCGCGACCAGTGATACGGCAGGCACGTACAGATGCATGGTGTGGAATAATTATGGAAAGCTAATTTCACCCCCTATGGTTCTAGAAATGGCTTATTTTGATAGAACTGATGACGACCCAAAGAGTGTCGTTGAGTGTATTTTCGGTTAGATTTTTTTATGTGAGTGTGTGTGTAATGTGTGCGTGTGTATGTTACTGTGTGTGGATGTCTATGTGTGTGTTTGTTATAAATATATGTATTTCTTCGTGTCTTATCCACATCATCAGCATAATCTTTTTAATATTATTATTATCACTACTATCAATAGAATAACAACTTTTTACAAAACCTTATACATGAAAAAGCCTCATCATCGTCGTCGTCATCATCACCCACATCATCCATCTAATCATCCAGGAAACCACTGCAAACTACGATGCATATCCAAAAAATCCAATCCAGCCCCCATTTACAAGTGGCAGTTTCTGGATAATTCTGATGTCGTATCCAATGACAGGATTGTTGTCAATTATGGTTGGTTGGTTAATTGGATAAACATTGCCAAATTAATGCTTAAATTCTTCAAAAATTAATTACCATACCATGAGATATAGGAACAAATACAAATTACACAACAACAGATACCATTCATGTATCGAATGCAATCCGATCCGATGCTGACGTCATTTATGTTTGTTACGTCATGAATGCAGTCTTCGATCAATACAGCCGGAAAGAGTATCAATTCAGGATCGTTGAATGTTGGTGACGTCATTTTGTCAAATTGTCCATTTATATTTGTGTTTGTACTTAGGTGCTTGTACAAGGTTTTGATGAATGAATGTACAGTTTCAAAATATAATTAACCATTCAATATTTCAACAAACCATTTATTCATTGATTAATTCACTTGTTCGTTTGTTTGTTTGTTGCTTCAGTCATTCATTCATTAGTTCATTCATTTATTCGTCCGTGCGTGCATCCGTTTTTCGTTCATTCATTCGTTTGCTTGTTCCTCAGTCAATCAATCAATTAGCCAACTGACCATTCAACCAATCGTCCAATCACTTAACCAATCAAACAGCAGCTTCATCGCCATCCCCTTCGAACAAATCACCATCTCTCATCTTCTCATCGCCACAAAAAATGACCGTATTGGAAGGAAGCAATGTTACTGTCCAGTGCTTCTTTACTGGACTGTTAGTGGTCAATTATTATTCATCTTCTTAGCACTCTCCTTCTTCTTCTTTTCCTTCTTCTGATTATTATTATTATTATTCTTATTATCATTATTAATATATATTCAATATTTTTTTCTTATTAGAGTTAACGTCGTTTAAAAAAAATTTCACATAGACCAACGCCTAAAGTTATCTGGCGAAAAATAAAACCCAACGAAAAAGCTAAAGCTACTTTTTCTGGAAAAAACATTAACGATGACGACATCCACAATTTCCACAACATCAACAGCCACAACAGCATCCACAACATCAACAACAACCACAGCCACAACAACCACAACAACAGTAGTGAAATTATAAAAAGTATAAATAGTTATAACAGCATCCTTTTCGAAGGAGTTCAGTATAATGTTGGATTAGTAACATTGAATGATTCGTCAATCTACGAATGTGTTGGTGTCAATGAGTTGGGAAGCGCCTTCCATGAAATCCACCTGGTTGTTGAGGGTATGTTTTCGTTTACTTTTTAGATTTTTGTGAAATTTTTTTAAATTAAAAATTAATTTGTGAAAAAATCTTTTTTTTAAATTCTGGACTTATTTATCACATTTTATCGTCAGTTCTTTTTCATCGTTGCTTCGTCATATCAATTTTTCTTAATTTGTTATTTAACTTTCATAAATTGTTCTGAAAATTTTTCTTCGTTTCATCATCAGGTGACGTCATTTTGTTATCAGTTGGTCATCATTTCATCATCAATAGACCATTATTTCTTATTTTTTTTCCAACAATTCCTCCATCATATTTTCACAACTCCTTCATTTTCATAATTTCTTCTCTCACTCCGTACTCCGTACCATCAATCGCTTTCCCGCCAGCCACACCAGCGTTCAAGCGCAACGACTTGGACGAGCCACAGAACGTGAACGCCACAGTCGGTGACAATGTGACGATACCATGCCACATTCATGCCTTCCCGCCCGCTAACATCACGTGGTACATAGACGGAGAGATTTTGATTGGTTGGCCGATTTTTTGAATAATTTATTTTTACGCAAACTTGTTGTTATTATTATTATTATGTTGAATTCATAGTTATTTTTATCATTTTTTCAATATAATTATTTTATAATTTCAATTTATAAAACAAGCACTCCAATAATTTTAAATTTTAACTTTTTCCCGCTTCTTGCTAATAGCAACGAACCCACGGAAATATCGTCTGTCCAGCGATGGGCGCCATCTTACGATCAGAAACCTCTGCAAAACTTGCAGGAATCATTACGATGGTGGTCTCAACAAATTTGCCGGAAGTGGTGGTCGTTTCGGTGGTAGTGGTGGTCGCGGCGCTTGGTCTACGGACTTGTCGGTCATTCAATGTCAAGGACGGAATGTACACGGCGAGGTCTGGGGGACTGCTTACGTTAATGTTCTTGGTCGGTTGGCTGGCTGGCTGGCTGGGTGTGATGTGGAAAATGGTGATGATCGGATGACGATGATGATGATGATTATGATGATGAGGATAATGATAATGATGATGACGGCGATAGTGGTCAAAATGGTGGTGCACATGATGATAATGATGATGATGATGATTATGGTGGTGGTGGTGGTGATCGTTGATTGCTTGGATACTAATCATGATGATGATCAAAATTATGAAAACAGTAGTTATGACGACGACGATGATAATAGTGATAATGAATGATAAAAGCTATAATATATACGTCCATGAAATTATTTACAATAATAATTAATTATAACAATATTGCCAACAAAAACATTAATTAAACCCTATTCTCCCCAAGAAAAAACCACAATAACAGAGCCACCGGCAAGTCAAACAGTTAGCCCCGAAACTGACGTCATCACAGTCACGTGCTCTGCCACCTCAGACGACAGTACGCCCATCTCCATTTTGTGGTACCGCCACGACCACTACGACGGCGACGATTTCAAATATTTATTATCTTCTGACGATGACGTCAGTAGTAGTGGTAGTAGTAGTGGTGGTAGTAGTAGTAGTAGTAGTAGTAGTAATAGTTCAAATCTCCATCAGAGTAACAATCATCGTCATGAAAATGTAAACTTTTACGGAAAAATTTTACTAACCGACAATAATCGAACGTTAACTTTTGTGCGCTACATAAATGATTCAAGATGGTGGGAGGATCACGTCGGTAAGTATTCCTGTTTCGTTTCCAGTGGCTACAGCGCTGATGAGAGGGTATTTGAGGTTTCCTACAGACCGGTTTTTGGATTGTCAACGTGTAAGTTTACTTTTAATCCATATTTTTATTTATTTAAATTTTAATATAAAATAATTTTACTTGTATATGATAAGCTTGGATCTTTTTGCAGTCGAACACGATCATTGCATCAGCAGCGCCAGGCAGTTTAACCATTACACTACCGCGCCGCCCGCCTTGCTCTTGAAATTATTCTTCTACCTCTTTCTGAATGATGTAACAGATTTAGTAAACAGTTAAATACTATTATTACAACCGTTGTTAAAAACTGTCGTAACGCTCTCTCCATTCGTAATTATGTTTCCATCGTCTTATACTTTGCGAGCGGTTGCTTTCTTTGCGTTCGACATAATTTGATTTATTGTACGGATTAAAAAAAAATTCTTTTCTAGTTTTAAAGACTGCTAGTGCCAGCACATTGGTCGTGCTACTAACATTAGGAGTGATGCTGTTGTTGTTTCTGTTGTCGATGTTGTTGTTTTTGCTCTGTTGTTATTCCAAGAGAAGAGGAGCTTCATACAGTGGTCAGTACATTGTTGTTATTGTTGTTATTGTTAATGATGTTATTGTTGTTGTTATTGTTGTTGTTATTGTTGGTGTTATTGTTATTGTTGGTGTTATTGTTGATGTTGTTGGTGTCGTCGTTTTGGATATTTTTATCAACGATGTTGTTGTGATTATCAAGTGTGCGTGCATGCATGCGTCCTTTGTATATGCGTATTTTTTTTGCGATTTAATAAATTTAAAAAAATAAAAGTTGACAAGAAGGAGCGGCAGAATGGGAACAATCCTGAGAAAGAACTGGAGTTCACCGGATTCTCTGATTATAGAAGACCGTCAGTTGCTTGCTTGTTTAATTGATTAATTACTTGATTGGTTGCTTGATTATACGGCTGGTTGATTGATTGGTTGATTCATAAGTTGATTGGCTGGTTGATTGATTGGTTAATTTAATAGTTGATTGGCTGGTTGATTGATTGGTTGATTTAATAGTTGATTGGCTGGTTGATTGATTGGTTGATAAGTTATTTCAATGGTTGGTTGGTTGAATGATTGGCCTGCTGACTGATTGATGAATTTTTTGGATGAAGGATTGGTTTGTAAATGAACTATTTATTCGTTTGTTCATTAACTTATCCTCATTCCGCTCAGGTTTTTTTAATGTCATTAAATAAATTATCAATCAATAATTCATTCACACAGACAAACAAACACACACACACACAAACGAATACAAACACACACAGACACAGACACGCACAAAACCACACACATACACACAGAGATCCGAGATTAAAAATCAGCCTTGTCTCTCTGATCAGCTCAGGCATCAGCATGGGGAACGCAAGCATTGCTGAGTACGATGACTACGAACCGTCCAAGTATGACGAAGATGGTTCGTTCATTGGGAACTACAGGACTGACTGCAGATGATGACGACGATGATGATGAACATGTGGTGGTGATGCGATTAAGAAGTGGTGATTGTGATGTTGTTGATGGTGGAGATGATGATGATGATGATGGTGTGACGATGATGTGATTAAGATGTGGTGATGATTGTTGTGATGTTGTTGATGGTGAAGATAAAGATACTTTATTATACGGACTGACTAAATGATATTAAAGATATTTGTATATTTTTAAAGATATTTGTATTGATATTAAAGAGATATATTTGGGATATTTCTACAAATAACATATATATGTGCATATGTTGATGATGTATTTTGCTACAATTTAACTTTTAAGAATCTCATATATAAGAGACCCGGCCTTTACATAATTTCCATTACACACTCATATTTCAAGCATTGTTTACCGACATGTTTGTTTGCGTAATGTTGTTTATTTGAATTACACTGTATCGTGTGTCGACATTTTGTGACGCTGTCTTTTTTGGGTCACGTGTTATGGCGTGTCTACGTCACTTATGACGTAACGCTGATTGATTTGTATATATTGTTTGTTGAGGAGTTGGATTTTTGCCTTAAATTATGTAGCGTTCAATAAATGTTTTGTAACAATATTGGTAATAAATTTCCTTTTTTTAAGTTTTTATTTTGATGAACTTTTAACCTAATAATTTTTGATAAAATAAACTGAAAATTATCCATGAAGCAGTAATTTTGATGTTCATCCTTCAATGTCAGTCATCGTCGTTCGTTAGTTATCAGCGTTGTTACAATTTTTTCCAAATAGTTAATAATAGTGCTAAATAAAGTAATTGACTCCTTATTTTATAATAAAAAATTGAAATAATTTTTTTTAAATCTTTAGACTGTCATAGTTTCCCTCATTTGAATCAGCAAAATTTTAATTTCAAGTTATCGCACACATCATCGGCCATAAACCTCCAGCTCGCAAAGAGTTAAATATCGATCAGTATCACTCGCAGACTGCACAATAACATACCTGTGTCCATATGAGTAACTCTGGCATAATGTTATGTACCACGTAGAATTCTCAGTTCCTCTGGGATACTGTCCGCAGAGGTCGTAGTCCCATCTGTTGACGACTGATCCTAGGCTCCTGTTTAGCCCAACTATATACTTTGATAATCTACTACCTGTTTTGGGTTATTCAAAGTTGACGTGAATTTCCTGAATATATTTATTTCTCTACAACTATATTCAGCAGAGTTTTTGAAACCATAAGACGAAAACGTTTAACCTGCCGTGTTGCTATTAACCAGCAAGATATAATAGATGCTGAATACATCAGCCAACTGAACAACAATCCAGTTGGGTGGACCACCTTCACAAAAGAAACGCCCGTCGGGACTATAAACACTTGATCGAATGCCATCAACCGCCATGCTGGGTGCTGCCTGACTTATTTTTTGTGACGGTTGAATAGGCCGGTCTCCTCAGAGCCAGGTTATTATATTTGCCTGAATGAAAATACATTTTTCAGGTTTATTTTAACAATTTTTTTAGAAAAATAATTTATAGATACTGATTTTTCAAGTTTAACATTTTAGAAAAAATAAACTTTAATTTATTTAAAATTTTTGCAAAAAGTGTTACAAAACTTTCAAACAATTTTTCCTGCTCTGCAAAAACATCAGGCAACAATACTTGGATTCATCCAAGAGTTTAAAATGATGGCAATAATTTATAATTGAATATTCGACAAACATTTTTTCATTCAAATGTAAATAAATAACAAAACGAAACGAAATTAACTTCCATTTACCTGAAAAAAATATAGACACGTTATGTTGGTTTGGTTCTCTACTCTGAAATGTTTTGACCAAGTTGGAAATATCTGACAGGCCTTTTCATCTGAAAGAAAATTGAAGGACAGACACGAGGGGTCCCTCGAGGCACACTCCAAGGCGCATTCCAACGCGCTGTTGCCAGGAACAGTAACATTTTTCTTGAAATCTTCTGAGCAGACGAAAAATTCCTTATTCCAAAATCCATAGTGCCATAAGCTAAAACTAAACGTTTCACTTTGAGATCTAGTAAATTGATAGACTAATATTAAAAGATATAAAATGTTGAAACTTATTTCAATTTTTCTATATTTTGTCGCCATGTTTAGGCAGTTTGATATTTTAGTTAACAGAAAATTTATGTTTTGTATACTAAGTTAATTAAATTATATTTCAAAAATATCATAAAACATTTTTGCCAACGGCATTATAAAACAACAAGGAAGAAATGACAAAATTATTATTCTTTTATTTCATATATGCATTGTACAGCATGAAACTTTTGTCGGATGTCATTTCAGAATAAATATTATTTTTTCAGACAAAACATACACAGGTAAAAATTTGTTAGCATTTGACAAATGTGAAAATAATAAATGAAAAACTGCGTTTGTTTATGCGTGCCAAATTTCGACCGTTAGCAAACCATTGTTCTCAATGAAAGAATATGTTTTAGAATATGTTTGCGAAAATTGATAAACAATGCACCGTCCAAGCCATGTTTTCTAACATTTTTTCGTTTTTCTTTGCAAGTTAGCATGCAAAATAACATGTAAGTGCGGTTCTGCGTTTGATAGAGTTGCATTATAAAGAATTATAAAAATGTTCAAATGTTCGCTAGTTTAAAATTTTAACAAATTTTTGAAAAATGTTTAAACTTAAAAACTTTGTTAAGTCAATGAACAAAATTATTTTGTTTTCAACAATCTGAAGTATTGGGCACAAATTGAAGTATTGTTAGAGAATATCATTAAGCTTAAAACAGCCTTCTTTTTAATTATATTTTTAACAATATTTAACATTTAACTTATTATTTTTGGTGATACTAATTGAAAATTGTAACTGTTTTTGAAAAAGAAATGTTTGAAAATGAACCCATACCTTTTCTGTTGTCCAAAGACTGTGAACTACAACGATCAATTGCTCAAAAGAAGCAATTTTTCGAAGAAATTTAAAATAATTGTTTGAAAAGAAAAAATATCGGTGATGAAATCCAGATGTATAATGTCGATGCTTAGCCAATTATTATTTTATTGACTTGTTAAGCTACAGAAATCTTATGTTGGTTCATCCTTTAATAATCAATTTCTTTCATAATCAAACATTCAAATATTTTTACGCGCAACAAAGTCAACGTTTCGTTCAATTCAGCCCAGTTCAATAATTTCATCGTGATGCACTTTAATGAACCTATAAAAGAACTTATTGTTTTTTCGATCATTTATTTTTAAACTGTGTTCAATTTAAATAATAATTTAGAAAATGTTTTTTAATTCGGATTGAGTTGTAAGATATTTTTTATCTTGATAACATTTATAACTCATCCTTACAATAACGCTAAACCTAAAAAAATATTGAATCATCGTTTACCAGGAACTTTTAATAGAAGTTTTTACAAACATCCAGACGTATACACGCAGACCAAATGAAAGCAGTTCAAATAGTTGTTACAACTTTTACCAACTTATTTGCAGTTTTCTCGATCACTGCTTTGGCTCAGAAAGACACCGACCATGTCAATACAAGATGCCGTACCTTAAAAAAACCTGAGTATCGTTGGAATGATGTGAGATTGCCACAAAGTTTGATTCCCGACACCTACAGTGTTCTCATTCATCCAGATTTTAAAAACTTCACTTTCAGCGGTTGGTCAAATATTGAGGTGGTAGCGAGTGAAGAGACTGACTACATCATCATGCACGCAAAAAATCTTTCAATCTCCAATGTTAGCGTAACAGTACCAAGAAGTAAGTTGACGGTAACAAATTGTAAAATTTACGAAAACCTGGAGCAGTTGCAGATAAAGCTAGATACTTCCATAATGAAGCATGACACCGTCGTCATCAATGTATCGTTTAGTGGAGTTTTAAGAGATGATATGTTGGGGTTTTACAAAAGTTCCTACACGAACAAGAAAAATAATGTCGTGAGGTCCGCTGTTGCCTGTTTTACTCTTCTCGTTCTGTTTTTGTATTTTTTTTTCGCTATTAAAAGTTATCCACATAATCATATCATCTACGTAAGTTATAATTTGAATGATGAGATACTGCAGATATTTATCTGCCACACAGTTTCAACCAACTGAAGCAAGATCAGCATTTCCATGTTTTGATGAACCTCACATGAAGGCCACCTTCAAATTTTACATCATCAGACCAAATGACTACATCTCGTTATTTAACACAAAATTGGTCTGTTAGCCTAACTTGAAAGAATTACGTTTCTGATGAATTGTTGAAAATAAAAATTTCCTATTCAGAATTCATCGTGGATAACAACCGGCACAGAAACGTGTGACAGCTTTGTAGCAACTCGGAAGATGAGTACGTACATGCTGGCCTTTGTCGTCTGCGACTTTTCCTCCAAATCTCAAATGATTAAAAGTGGAGTTAATGTTAGTAGGATGGGTGTGTGTTGTTGGAAATATTGTAGGAGTAATGAAATTTGTTTAAATATTAATTTGTTTCAAATTGTTCTTTTTTTGCAATTTATTTTTCTTATTAATTAAATATTTTTTCACATTTGTTTTTCATTTCTAACTTTTCAGATTTCAGTCTACACGCAACCAGACACTTTCAAAGAAATGGATCTTGCCCTTAATACAACCATTAGATCGCTTCATTATTTTGAAAAACTCTTTGGGATGTCATATCTTTACGAAAAACTGGGTCGCTTTTATACGTTTTCATTAACTGTTCCAAGTTTACATTTCGTGTAGTCACAAATTAAATTTATCATCGTATTAAAACGTTTATTGAAATAAATATTTATAAAAATCTAAATTAATTCCAACATACATTTTGAAAAATACATGAATCAAACGACCTTCCCGCATCAAAGAAACGTCCACACAATCATTCCACAGACACCATAGCCCTTCCTGAAATGTATACAGATGGTTTGGGCAGTCGCGGTCTGATAACGTATCACTCAAATTATATATTCTTCAATGAAGATGAGAAATCGGACCAGGAAAAAAGTTATCTTGTTTCCTTAGTGGCCCGCGAAGTTGCTCACCAAGTAAGTAATATCTCGTCGAGTTGTTACTGTTACGCCTATCATTAAACCGCTGATACTAATCGTATGTTATACCAGCATATACAATTTAGTCTAAAAGTTTTTACGAGATTTTAAAAATGTTATTCAGAAAAATAATTATTTATATTACGAATGCATAGAAAAATAAAGTTTAAAAATGTACGTTCAAACATGAATTATTTTAGTGGTTTGGTAACCTGGTAATGTTGGAATGGTGGGACGATTTGTTGTTAAACGAAGGATTCATCACATATGTCGTGTTCGGTGTGTTTAAAGAAATCATTCCGGAATGGCCTACGGTCAGTTTTGCTGTAACATTTCTTATAGATAACAATTTTTTTAACAAAATATTTTAAATATTTTTGAAAAGTTGCTCTAAATTTATCATTAAATCGATTAGTCAGGTTATTTTTGTTACAGGCGGAAGCATTTTCATTTGACGTGGTGGCATCTGCCATGGCGGAAAACTCCTTCGACTCTTCTTCTTATTCAGTAGTTAATCCTGTGACCGATCCAAGAAACTTAAATGTCTTTGAGAAGAAAGCTTTCTACAAAATTTGCAACGTTGTGATGCTATTACGCTGATTTTCCGAAACTTGTTTAGAATAAACTCCATGGGATATCGTTTGGCGTTTTGAAAGATGCGGCACCATTTGTCAAAAAAAATTAAAAAAATTGTTACATTTCAAAGTAGATTTAAAATAGCAATGAATATAATTATATAAAGGAGTGTAGTTTGATGAATAAACTTTATGACAAAATTGATGGTGATAAATTCAAAAATTTACGATGAATTTTTAAAAATTTGGAACGAATTACAACTTTGAAAATAAAAAAATTTTTATTTTATTCATAGGCTGCCTCATTATTTCAAATGTTAGAAAATGTGATAGGTACTGATGTTTTCAACAAAGCCATCCATGACTATCTCGTTAAGCACATGTTTGCTACATCTAACAGAAATAATCTGTGGCTAGCATTTTCTAAGCAGGTCGTAAAAACTTTACGTAATTTTTGTCATTACACGTTGTTTTGTTTTGTCCTCACAGATTTTTAATAAGCTTGCGTTTTGTATTTTGACAGAGAGTATAAAAATTTTTCAAAATTTTGACATTTTCACCCGAAACCCAGCCAACTGACGGTCACTCCATTAACGTGCCGGAAATGATGGAGACGTGGACGCATCAAATAGGTTTGCCCCTGGTCACCGTCATTAGAGATGGACGTCACGTTACATGTCATCAGGAGAGATTTGTCGTCATCGATCATTTGACGATGAGGGATTACCAAATTGAAAGTTCAAAGTTCAAGTTTGTACCAGTAAATCCTCAACCTTTGAGACTTTTCATTTAATTATCATTAAGAGTAGAAAAAAGCAGTTGTGAGAATTTTCAAATTTTGTGTGCTTACCATAATTTTAATGTTCCATACATAAAATACGCTCAAATCATCATACGTGCCTGTGACACTTTGGAATCATTCGAGCATGGCTTTTCAGAAATTACACGTGGCTCATACCCCTGGCGTACTACACTAGCAGAGATCCGTCTGTTGCTTCAGTTGTCATCATGAAGAACAAGACAGGTGAGTTGTGGTGAGGAAGAGAAATTGCTGGTGATGGTGAAGATGTTTGTGGAGGTGATCGTAACCACAATTACGGTTGATTGTACGTTTGCCTATGCGTAGTCACATTTAGAGATAAGGCGAACACATAATAATAATAATTTAATCATTTGTTTATTCATTCATTCGTTCGTTCCTTCGATTGTTCAATGACACATTTACTCACTCGTCCATTTGGTTCCGCAGCACAATTTGACCTGCCCGAGAACGTTGAATGGCTGAAAGCGAACTCCAACATGACAGGTGAAATTATGAAGATGGTGATGAGGATGATGATGATTATGTTGTTGTTGTTGACGAAGATGATGATGATGCGTTTTGACTATGAACAAATGAATTAATCTATCAAATAGTCAAGACAGCTCATATCAATCTATTGTTATTCTTTCGTCAATATTGTTAAGGACAAAATTTTAAAAGGATTCTACAGGGTGCATTATGGCGAAGAAGGCTGGAAAAACATAATTGACCAGCTTAAAAAGGATCACACGGTAATAATTTACTTCTCTTCATTATGGTAACTAAAGAATTTAGAAAATAACAATTAAGGTTTAGGTTAATGTAGTTAAAAGTTTCAGTTCTAAGCAAATTATTAAAAGACAATTTTTTAAAGCACGCAACCGCAACCCTGATTGCTAACATAAAAACCCGAGAGCCTTATACGGTACAGTTTCGTCTATTTCAACTTTCATCGTCATCATCATCGTCATCATCACATTGATGATAATTAGGTTCACCATCGTCACCATAATTACCAGCACCATTATCTTCACCGCCATCAATTTTAGGTTTTCAGTCCAACAGACAGAGGCAACTTGACAGATGATATATTTTTTCTAGTCAGGTCATCATTTTTTATATTCATATTCTCGTCAAAGTCATCATAATCGCTGTTATTCGTTTTATTAGTGTCGTGAATTTTTATCTTAAAAATTATCGATTATGTTTTATTAAATTTCTTTTTAGTCATCTCAATCACGTTCTTTTTTCAAAAACATCTTTAATATTCTCACTATAGTCATCATCATCCTCATCTTAAACAGAAAGTGCAATGACTGTGTTGTATGATTCACTATCGAAAAGTTATAAAATGGAAACCATAGGCCAATATCAATTTTATGCGTAATTAATGATTTAGCTGTCTCGTCCTATCCATCATCATTTCCATAATCACTTCACAGCTCTGGACATGTGACACTGGACAAAGCCTTCAACCTTCTACTCTACATCGAGGAGGAAGAGAACCCCTTTCCCTGGATGATTGCGCTGAATAAGTTGAAGGTCATTGTGAACCTATACTCAGGACATCCTCACTACCACATCTTAAAGGTTTTTTTATTACTTCTACGGCGAAATTTGAGAAAACGTTTTAAATGAATGCTCAAAAATATAATTTATAATAATATAGTATTTTTTTTGAATAATTGAAAATACTAAAAGTTTAATTTAAGAAACATTGGTAATTTTGGCGGTGGGACGGTGTATAGGTCAAATAAAACGGTTAAAGGTCAATTACTCTCTTCCAAAGTTCAGAGGATTCAACAAAGCGCACAGACATCGTCTATGAATACATGCTAAACGACGCATCACACACGAAGCACGTGATAGGCGGGGATCTTTTCGTCATATTCAAACCCGGTTACTGCGAAACTGCACCAGGTTAACCATTAGACCATCATACCGGTGTAGTGGTCCAAGTAGCAGGCTCCACTGTTGCAGTGACCGATTTCAAACGCTAATGTGCCTCAATATGTCACGTGCAATGCGTGCGTGTGTGTGACTCGCTTGGATTTCTGTGTATTGCAAAAGATTTCTTCCAATCGCATGCTAGATTTGCGTATAATGTACGAATAAAGTTTTAAAATGTTGCTTGAAAACGCTATTCAATGGGTCTGGATTAATTTCACAAAAGTAATAATGTAAATATTTATACAAAAAATTTAGAAAAATCAAATTTGAAAATGTTTAAAAAACAATAATACGCAAAGAATGTCATAAAGAAGATGATGACACCACTTTTGGTTAAGCTGGGCTGGGCAGAGGTCGGAAACTTCCATACAAAGTTAGAAATTTGCATAGCTGGCATGGTATAATCATATTAAATTGAGCCATTTTTTAGTTCATTTTCTCTGAAACGACTGGCAGATTTCTAAGTAGAAGGATGATTTCATTCGCCGTCAAAGTGGAAATTCCAGAGTACGTGAACTGGGTGAGGCAGACGTTCCAGATGGTCGTTGATGGGTCAAAGACGTTAGTTGTGGTGGTGCGGGTGGTGATTGATGAGGATTGTGTTGTGTGTTGATGTCCAGGATGAATATCTTGATGGTGGTTTCACAAAAATGAATCTAACGATGGTTTTATTGTGGTATTGGCGGAAACAAAATTGATACATTTCTCCTAATCAGAATTTTGTTTTTAATTTTAATAAAAATTTTGGAAAAACATTTGATTCCATGTAAACCAGATTGACACCAAACGTAGAGCCAACGATTTATAGTTACGCGGTGAGATACGGAGGACAGAAAGAATGGGACTACGTGATGAATGCAGCCAACACTTCAACATCCAAGAGGGAAACTATGTTGTCGGCCCTCAGTTTCACCAAGAATGAATCGAGATTCAGAACGTATGTATGTATGTCAGTGGCGTTGACGCTGTGTGGTGACTGATGTTGTCAAGTTGGTGGTGGTTTGTTGAAAGTTTTTTGCAAATAGATGTAGCGGTGAATTGTTCTATGACGTTGTTAAACCTTTTATTCAATTTATTTTCATGTTTTCCAGATTTTAAACATACAATCTTGCAGTAAACTATGAAATTGTTAATGATATGCCATATGGGTGTATGTTTGTCTGTGAATGTATGTGCGTGTGCTTGTGTGTGTGCGTGCGTGTGAGTAGTGGTTTTTTAATATAGATGTTTTATAATTAACGTTTGAATCACTTTGAATGAATCACAACCAACCACCAGTTTGTTAGAATTGTCCTTGGACTCGTTCAACGATGATGAACTGCTTGCAGTTCTCAGTAACGTTGAAAACAGTCCTTCAATGGTGGATGTGGAGTGGGATTTTGTCAGAAACAACTGGGATCTGATAAATAAGAGGTTTATTAATGCTGTGGTTGGGGCAGTTGTTTTTTTATGATGTTACGAGAACTGTCACCAATTCAAAACAACGCCAATTTCCAAGTAACACGACGTAAAATTTTTTACAACTAAAAATTTTTCTGTTACGCAATTCTTTTAAAAACTCCCAGCTAGTTGTTTTCAACTTACTACAAAATCAGTCATTTCTGAGAAAAGTTTATTTCATTTTCAATTTTCTCAACAGGTAAATTAAGTTTTATGATATAGTTTGAAAAAATCGTAAGAAGAACTATACGATATTTAAATTGGTTACTTCTGTTAAAAGTAGCAACCAGAACGCAAACACACACACAGATTGCAGGGTGACCAAGAGGCACTGAAATCAATATTGAAATCTATAGCAGACCATTTATACACCGAGGAACATTACGATGAGGCGAGTGAACAGTATTTTGTGCTTTTTTATAGAACTATGGCATTACAAAATAATTCACCGATGAATAATCTTTACATCGATGTGAAAGCTTTCTTGCAATAGCCACGCCACTCAAACATCATTTGCAAAAGCAGCACCACCACACGCTACTAGACTATCTTGCCTAGTTTGTGACGATATTGTGCAGTGATTAAGACGTGTTTTGCAGAATATAGTTTTATTCATTTTACACTGTTTCTTAAGTATACATTTGTTTATAAACTTAAAGTAAATGATGGAATAAATAATAATAATTCAAATGTAACTTCAGATTTTAAGCCTTTGGTCCCATTTTATAAATAAGTCATCAATTAAGTTCCCAAATTATGCATGCAGTTGAAAACCTTCCTAGAGAAGCACATGCCGGATGATGATCGCACGCACATACATCTCTTGGATCCTGTCCAGATGAACATTGCCTGGAACGCCAAACATCGAGGAAGGCTTTTCAGTTGGCTTCTTGCTCATGAATAGCTTGCTTGGACATTATTTAAACAAAAATGAAAATTCAATAAAGTTAATATATAAATTAAATTTATTATTTGAACTTCAAAAGATTAACAATGTTGGCAGTGGGTAACGAAATATATTTGTTAAATATTTTATTGTAATTGAAACTGTATTCGACTTATTTCAACTGGTTAATTCGAATTGTACTGTCAAGATTGTAACTACTAACAAATTTTCAGTGTAGGTATTGAACTATAGCACTTGAAAACAACGTAGACCATAAAATATTTTTGACCTCGCTATATAAATGAATCACGACAATCCTACTTAGGACAGGTGTGAATTTTTAGGTTGAGCGCAATCGTTTTTACCTGCCAACAAGTTGTTTCGTGTAACTTTTTCAATAAATTCTCGATAGAAGAAATTCCAGCAGAAAACAAAGGTAACGATTTAAAAAATAAATTAAAAAATTGGAAACTGATAATTTGATATAGATAAGAATAATGACTGTGTTACGACTAAGCAAACTCCTAAAACCCAAAGGTACCACATAGTTTTTATTTTAAATTAAAATATGGACTTTTTAAAAAGATAAACTTTTTTATTTTTTCAATAAAATCCACTTAATTATCATAAAAAAGTTAAAAGTTTAAATAATCAAACAAGAAGAAGTAAATAATGAAAAACAGAAAACGAAACCAAATAATTGTTAAAAAATATACGAAAATACTGAAAATGCACATTATTAATTTACAGAAAAAAGCGGATGTTGATGATTATCAATCCATGAATGCTTTAGAACATCTTCCGCCCCGAACCTCATTTTTGGGTCAACAACCAACAAATTCGAGATGAGATTTTTTGCGTTCTGAGATACTGTTGACCATTCCTGACCTGACATGTTGTAATTGCATTTTTTCATTTGGTTGTAAAATTCAACTACGCAAGAGTTACAAATAAAGACATTTTCAGGTTCCGTGCAAAAACAGTCTTTTGCTTTACCCATAACTATCGGCGCTTGTCTAGATATCAACAAAAACATGACTACTCCCAAACTCCAGATGTCGCATTTTTTGTCGTATTGACCACCTTTATGAATCCAAACACTGGCCACCTCTGGAGCCATATAGCTCAACGTCCCAACTAAAGATGTTGCAAGAATTTCACCATCTACTTGGTCTGCCAACGATAAATTTTTACTAGCTGTTATTCCTTTCCACTTGGTGCTCAAATCAAAATCCGAGAGTTTTATTTTTTGCAGTTTGATTGCATCGTTTATTGTAAAAAGTATATTTTGTGGTTTGATGTCTCTATGTATCACTCCACGTTCATGCAAATATTGTAAGGAGCCTGCCACACATCGGATTACTTTTGTTACTTCCATTTCACATAACGGACCATTAAATTCTAAGTACTCCATCAAATTCCCATCCATTTTCTCAAAGATGAGATGGAACAGTTTGCCTTCTTCAAAAACATTCAGGAGTTGAATTATGTTATCTTCTCCTTTACAGTTTCTTAGAATCTCAATCTCTTTCATAACTTTAGAAATCTTTTTAAAATTTGTTGCAGCTATCGTTTTGACGGCAACTTCTTGTTTATCGTTAACAGAGAAATATGTTTTGACTGTTCCAAAAGTACCTTCACCAAGGAATTCGTCAGTGACCTGATACAAATCAGAGAACTTCTGTATTACTTTGTTCTCATTTCTTTCAATATTTGATGCCATTTTTAAAAATAAATAATAAAGTATACCCAATTGGTTATGATTATAAACGATTTGTCTGAAAACTCGAGATATGAAAACCCTGACGAATGTACATATATATATATATAGGTTTGGTGTCTGTGGTAAAGTAGTTTGTTCCATCCTTACAACGCAACAAAAATAAAACCATCGTGCTAGAGATTATGTCTTTGTTTAAACCTGAACTCGTTATAAAGAACTCTATTTTCATTGTAAAACTTTGTTTCTTTAATTCATGCTGAACTGAAAATGAACTGTTGCTAACAAAGCATAGAAGGTTGAAACTAACAAGGCAAGTTGTAAATACTAAGTTCACATTCAGTGTAGTAGGAGTATGTCACCCATCTATAAAGAATTTTTTCTTTTCTGTCCAAAAAGTTAAAAAAAATTTAGATTTAGAATTTGAGAATTTTAAAAACTGTAATAAAATTGATTTTCACATGATTTAAGAATGCTAAAATCAAAATTTAATAATGGGCCTGAATGCGGAGAAATCCCTCCTATCACATGAGTTCCACGTGATGCTTTAGTTGCATGCGCTGTGTGTTTGCTGCTGAAACATTTGAAATGCTAATGAGATAGTTGTAAAACGTTAATTAGTTAATTAATTAATGCTCTTTAAACTTTTATCAAATTGAAATTTACAAAGTTAATGAAAAAAATCTTCATAATTTTCGCATTTTCAAACTAAGTGAAATATACGATAAGTCCTCGGCGGTGTAAATTTATGTGATTGATTTTATGCTTTTTCTTTTTAGAAAAATTAATGTATTGTTACTGTTTTTATGAACAGATAAATTTTAAACTATATTTGAAAATATTAAAAAAACTTCATTTGCACTTATCCCACAGGCACACAGTCTGAAATTATTTTAAAATGAAACTAAAACACATAAATCGTTACTAATTTTTTTTAATGAATTGAAATGCCAGTAGACGCCACTAACTAAAAATGAAATTAGTTTTATTAATCACAATAAATTTTCAATATTTTCGCAAAAGCAAGTTTGTTAGAAACATTCAAGTACGTCCCACTCACTTAACGAGAAGTCCTGAGTTGTTAAAAAATAGGGAAGGTTTGATTTGAGACACCAATTATTCAACAACTTTTTTAGCAAAAACTTATTAAGAGATAGTTAAAACGTGAAGAACTATGAATACTCATTTAAATATAAAATATAAAAAATTATTTATACAAAATTAGGCTGGAATAATTAACCATTAAAAACATTTTAATTAGTATCTAAAATAAAAACGTTTTTTTGAGAGTAAATAAAAACCAGCTAAACTATTTTAGCGGAGACAGAGCTTGCAACCAGCTAACAAGTTCTTCCCGAGACTTTTTCTTCCAGTTAATGTTCATCTGGCTGGCCAATAGGTTTTTCAACTGCGCGTGCGTGTTTTTGTTCGGTGTGCAGGTGCATGTTTGCGTCTGTGTGTGTTTACTGATTATACGAACTTAGTGAATAAGTAGGTCACAAAACCCGTCTCGAAACTTCCGAAAAATTGAGTCGAGTGGTTTTAGAGGTAAAGTCTAGAGAAAACAAAAGTGGACATAGTGAAAAATCTTTCTCATCTTCATGAAAACAGTTTGAAAACATTTTGAAAAGATCAGTCTAACCCGTGACCACTTGGAAGTTATTGCATCAAACACTTTGACATGCTTGCTTGTGGCAGCATTTTCGGTTATTAACCATGTAAACGTCTTACCATTGGCTTGAGCTTTTCGGTCGACAATGAAACTTAAGCAACATTGGCAATAGAATTTAATTAACATACTCTTGGCGAAAAGCGATCCGAAAAACATTTTCGCAGTCTGTAATTGCCATAAAGCAAACAACAGACGTCTCAACCACCGACTCCATCTATACGAAGATGGATGAGGCCATATACGTTGCAAAATTATTCAATGTATAATCCTTATTGGCGATGTCGATATTTTTGTCATTAGATCAAATTGAATCCAGTTTATAACCAATCAATTTACCATGATGATATTAAAAAATTTGAAATTAGCCAACTGTGAATATTTAAATCAACAATATTTCACTTCAAGTGAAACATTTTTGTTTTTTAAAGTCAAAATTTTCAAATCTACCGTTTGCTTCAATTATTTTATCATAAGAAAGAAAATATTTTTATAAATTTTAACACAACATACGACAAATTGACACTAATACAGCCATGTTAGCGGTAACAATTATAGCAATAAAAACAAAAAATTGATAAATAATGAGATGGCGTAATGGTTGATGGTGCCTGTCACTTACCGATGTGGCAGAGACTGGCTTCGAATACAACAGAAAGACTCCAGACATGATTAGCGCATATTCACATTGCGCTGTGTGTTTGTTCACACTTTTTCTAAAAAACTAGAAGTATAAATAAAATAATTGAATAAATAAAAGTTTCAACATTTCAAATTACCAGAATTAAATGTTTAAAATGTAAAATAAAATAAAAACAATGTGAATAGAGTCTGATGGAATTTCAATTAGTCATTTGATACACGTGCCATTTTGTCGCATGCATAAGCCTCCATCACTACATCCACATTTCAGGCTGCAGTTTGTTCCGTACATTCCTCTACTGCAGACTGTCGTTGAGTGAGTTATTATTGCTGAAGCTTTTGTCTCATCCATTTCAAATATAAAAATTTATTGTATCTAGTTATTAAAATTGAATTAGTTGAATTTATTAAACTTTTCTATAATCCGAACATTGTTACGAGTGGACTAACAAAATTGAAAAATCTCCTAAATGCATAAAACAATACTAAATAAACTTTTACTTATTAGAATTTTGGAGATTTACTAAAAATTTTCCATAAAATAATTTTTGATGGAAAATCACTGGAAAAAAACTTGATTACCCACCACTGTATACGGAATTTTTAGAGTATCCACCACAGATTTCAGCTGAATCACCGGTGCATTTGGAAGTGCAGGTGCCAGGGGTAGGTCCATACAAACCGTAAGAGTTACCGCAGTAACATTCGTAGTAATTCTATAGTTAAAAAAATTATTTAGTAGCTTAATAATTATTAAAATCTTTCATGAATTATTTTAATTGGCTGAATAATTGATCAATTACAATCTTTCTCTACTGACTTGCACTCCAAAGAATGTGTTGCCGGCAGTGATGCAAATTTTCCAGCACAATGACGGCGTCAGGACACCTGAATGCATGGAAAATCCATTCAAATCCCGCGGTATGCCATCTCCGTAACATCCGATGAACTGACCCGTTAGTTCTGTTGCAACAAACTTTTCTCATTAAAAACCAATTTCAATTTTTATGATATCCCTTTTAAACGAATATAATAACACAGTTTAACAAATGAATAGATTAACATGTACGAGAGTATGATACTAAATGTGCCTCATTTGGACGTAAAAATAATGAATAGATAGATTACTTGATCGGATATTGTTAACTGTAGACCTATTTTATTTCTATTCCATCTCTGAACTTTTGACTCACAAGACATTTTAGAATGTGATGAAATGCGAATTTTTAAAAACTGACTATACTGATTTGTAACTATTTTTAATATCAACAAAATATCCAACTTCAAATAAAAACCAAAAAATTACCATCGTGCTTCATTTGGCTTCCTGATTTCTGATCAAAATTTTGAACAAATTGTTGATTGTTGTTTTGACAAAAGAATGATTCGTTTTCTATTTTTATTATAACCAACCTCGAAGTATACACAGAGATCCTTGATATCATGCGTTATAGCCATTTTAGACCTCGCTTTAAACAGCTGGCAAGTTTTTGTGTCGCGATGGTAGGAGCAGCCAACGCAGCTGACCACCGCTGAACACGCAGTCACACATTTGATGTGCGAATCATAGGAATAGATATACTCCAGATCAGCAGCACCAAGTGTACACGTTCTTAAACCGAATGAACTGAAAACTGGAACGAATATTGCAGAAGTTTTTTCTAGAAGTATGAGTAAAAGTATTATTCCGATTGTTTTCATCGTCTAAAACAATTTATAACACTGTGGTTTCATTTAAATTTAGGTAAACAACTTTTATAAAATTTAGAATTATGTTTCTGAAACTGAAAATGTTGATTTTATTTTAATTAATTCATTTACTTTTACAAACATTTAAAAATCATATTTAAAGTTATTAGGATATTACTAAATTAGCTTACATTTGTTGAATTTATGGAAACGTGCAGCCTATATTGCATAGATATTTTTCTAACAATGAAAAATCGTTAAACCATAAATTAGCGAGAAATATTCGATGGAACGAAATTCATTATGCATTGTCTATAGCCGATATTTCTTTTTCTAAAGGCAGGTAAAACTGTTTTATTTGCATTTCGGACCATAAAATTATTTTTGTATTATTTTTTGTTCATTTTTTTAATTTATTGATATTTTTCAACTATTTTTCTAATTGTTTTTTGAAATATTTTTTAATTATTCTTTTAATTATTCATTTAAATATTTTTAAAATTATTCTTTTAATTATTTTTAAAAATTTTTTTTTTGTTTGATCATTCTTTTTTCTTTTTGAAAATGATTTATTGCACCATTTACAAATATTTACTTGACAAACTATAATATTAAAAAAAAATAAAACACTGAAGTTATTTAAAAAATGAATTAATGAATGAATAGATGAAAAGAAATAATAAAAATATTGATGAAAATGAAAAAAGAACAAGTAGATGAACGAACAAACAAACAAAAGAATATACAAACAATGGACTTCACAAAGCAATGTACAGCGAAATGTTTGAGCATCGAACACATTCAAATGTTAAACAGTTCGTGTTTCTGCAATTTTTCGTTTTGAGTTTCCTAAAATGTTGAAATGTGGTGTTCCCAGTTATGGAAAGGCTGTCAGAAATTGTTAGAAACGTTTATTCGGAGATTGTGGAACAAAAAGAATGAATGAACGAACGAATGAACAAAGAAAACAATCAACCAACAATCAATCACTCAATCAAATTGTCCCTTATCTAAGCTGCAAAAAACATTTGCCCTAAAAATTTACATGAAATTTATTTGTATTCATCAATGCTCCTAAATTAAAAAAAACTAAAATTGAATTAAGAATGGAATTATCTGAATGTTATATGTGCTGTACATCCAATCATTTGTTGTTAATATTACTTATAAATATAATTTTTTTGCAAAAATATTCAATGTATTTGCCAAAATGACAATCGATATTTTTGTTATCAGATCAAATTGAATCCAGTTTATAACTGTTCTTACCAATAAATCGACCAACCATTTTTTTTAACACACTCTTCTTCCGTTGTCAAGGAAAAAACGTGATTTATTATTATACTTGTTATTTTTTTTGGTAAATTAGTGAAATTAGTTATTAATTTGAATTGTGCAAATATATTTAAATCGGGTTTTAGCCTAACAATTAATACTTGAATGATAATTAACTCACATCAATTACTTGAACAACAATATATCTGTAGACGAGCATTGGTGAACTTTTAAAAAGTGCTTTAAATTAATTAAATTTAATGGTCCAGGAATTAACGATTGCTTGGTTCAATTAATATACTAATTAATTAATGATATAATAATTATCATATTTATTAAAATTTTAATGACACCAATACTGCTACAGCTACTACTAATCTTTTACTACATTTCCACTATTACTACAACTCTCATGTATTTATAGAAAAAAGTCTTTTATTTTTAGTTAAAATCAAGAAATAAACATTATCGTGAAAGTCATAAAGTCAATAAAAGTCATAAATAAGCTTTCAGACAAAAAGCTATAATAACGCTTTTAAGCTGAAATTTCACGAAAAAAATAATGGCAATGTTAAAAATGAAGAAATAAAATCCTGTAATTTACAGGTTTAATTAATTGCCGATCGTTAGTTTGGTGGATGAACCCATGACATTTTTCTAGTAAGGGGTGTGACGAGATGTCCTCCATGACCTTCCGCGACCCACACCCCGGCCTGCTGGGAATTGATGTTGTGCATGTGTTGCAAATCTCGCGGCATCTGCTGCCACGTCATATGCATACCGACTTCTTCCTCTTCCTGTAGCACTTCCTGCTTTTCTTCTCTCGCCTCCTCCTCTGCATCTCCCGTTGGTCGTTGTCAGTCCGTGAATGTTGACCCTCTTCGCTGTTATCTTTATCTGTCTTCCACGCAGGATTGTCTCGTTGAGAGTCTGTGCGAGCTCCACAGAGCAGGCGTTCACAAACTCAACGTAGGCAAAACCTTTCGGCTTGCCGCTGTATTTATCGTGCAGAATTGTGGCTCTGACGATTGCCCCGCAGTTTTTGAAATGCTCTTCCAACTCATAAACGCTGGTTCCGTAGTCGACATTTCCAACCCAGATCGACTTTGCATCGATTTCTGCAGCTGAAGAGATGACTTCAGGTATTGGAGTAGCAATTTTAGTTGAACCAGCGGCAATGGTTGCGATTGACGTTGCAGTTGAAAGATTTGGTGTCGCAATTGTTGCAAATGTTATCGCCGGATTACTTGGCACAGTGTTCAATTGTTTGTTTACTTGGTTTCCAATTTTTTGTTTTTGCTCTATTTCTTTTTTTGTTTCTTCAATCAATTTTTTCATTTCTGCTAATTCGCTATCTTCTGAAAATGCGTTTTCATCTTCTAGTTCTACTTTTTCATCTCCAATTTCATGGTCTAAAAAGTTCATAAGATCATTGAATTCTGTTTGCCGCAATTCCGTTTCATTGCCTGAACTTGAAGTCGATTGACTGATAACGACGTTGTTTTTAACTTCTTTGTTGGCTGACATTTTTAGTAGTAGTAGAAAATGAAATGATAATTATAAATATTTTTACTAAATGAAAAATAACTCTTTATAAATTTTATTTCACGCCTTAAACTCAAGAATTTGACACTGAATCTAAATGAAACCGCAGACTGTTGTGAATGTTGGTGATCGTTCTTGATTCAGCTGAAAGTGTTGTAAATATGAAGAAACGTATTTACTTATATAGGTTCTCGACATGCCTGTCAAATCCTTCATTTTTATATAGGCAAATGTTAATAAATCTCCTTGTCTCAACATTCACTTAGCATATCAATTATAACATTGGATGTAAATAATCACTTTGCGTCACTATTATTACTTTGGATGTCAATTATCACTTTGCGTCACCATTATTACTTTGGATGTCAATTTATCATTTTGAACTCAATTATTACTTAAAAGTCAATTATCTCATTGGATGTTAATTATACTTTGATGCAAAGTAATTCCTAACAAGTCAGTTTTTTGTTTGCGTAATTATGTAAAGTGTGAAGGCAAAAATTAACTTTATCTTTCAAAAAGAACTAACATTTTAATCTCATTCTTATCTCAAAAACGTTGATAATAAAAAAAATTATTAATTAATTTTCAATGTATATCTTTTTGTAAGTATCTATGTTCCCCGAAAAACAAATTTTTCACTCAATTTACCGCTACTCAGTTTGAGGCTGACTTTTAAAAAAATCATGGATAATAAAAAATTTTTAGTTTCCTCTTGGCAATAAAAATAACATTAGAAAAATAACACATTTCACTGGGTCAACGAAACACAACAAAAGCTAATACAAACAAAATTTTAATAGTTTTTGAAGCAGCAACATTAAAAACGACAAACAACCTGACAAAAAACAACCAAACAACAACAATGAACACTTTTTTCTTATCTGTTCCCAATTTTTTGTTGTGAAGTTCCACTGAACGTCTGCCATGGCTGGATTGTTGAAGATGCTGTTGAGAATCACTTGAAAAGTATCCGATTTCTCTGATTCCAGTGCCATTTTCAATAAACTATTATATTGTTATAATACTCGCTGTCGTAACCGGTTTACGATGCGACGGGTTCAAATCTTCGATTGAATAAAATACTCCAAACAGCTATTAAACTTTATTTACAGAAGAAATCAACTATTATTAGTTATTAAACTTTACTTACAGAAGAAATCAACTAATCGTATATTTCCAGTAAATTCGCACTAACGCAACAATTAACTTTTAAATCATTCAAAATCTATCGCTATGACAACGTCAACAAACAATTCAAATATCGCTTTAAATAATTCACCGAATCGCTATTCACAAAATCACGAATTTCACTAATCACGAATATCACTAATCACGAATATCACTAATCACGAATATCACTAATCACGAATATCACCAATCACGAATATCACTAATCACGAATATCACTAATCACGAATATCACCAATCACAAATATCTTGCGACGTGCGCTTATATACTCTTCGCAAGCGTCGTTTCT